>NC_091130.1:14257724-14561891 GCF_040183065.1 Periplaneta americana
ATCAACAAGGCTAAGGTATTAACGAACATAAACATAATTATATCCTAGTTAATCAACAAGGCTAAGATATTAACGAACATAAACAATAATATCCTAGTTATCAACAAGGGTAAGAATTAACGAACATAAACATAATTATATCCTAGTTAATGAACAAGGCTAAGATATTAACGAACATAAACATAATTATATCCTAGTTATCAACAAGGCTAAGATATTAACGAACATAAACATAATTATATCCTAGTTAATCAACAAGGCTAAGGTATTAACGAACATAAACATAATTATATCCTAGTTATCAACAAGGCTAAGATATTAACGAACATAAACATAATTATATCCTAGTTAATCAACAAGGCTAAGGTATTAACGAACATAAACATAATTATATCCTAGTTCATCAGCAAGGCTAAGATATTAACGAACATAAAAATAATTACATCCTAGTTAATCAACAAGGCTAAGATATTAACGAACATAAACATAATTATATCCTAGTTAAACAACAAGGCTAAGATATTAACGAACATAAACATAATTATATCCTAGTTAATCAACAAGGCTAAGGTATTAACGAACATAAACATAATTATATCCTAGTTATCAACAAGGCTAAGATATTAACGAACATAAACATAATTATATCCTAGTTAATCAACAAGGCTAAGGTATTAACGAACATAAACATAATTATATCCTAGTTATCAACAAGGCTAAGATATTAACGAACATAAACATAATTATATCCTAGTTAATCAACAAGGCTAAGGTATTAACGAACATAAACATAATTATATCCTAGTTCATCAGCAAGGCTAAGATATTAACGAACATAAAAATAATTACATCCTAGTTAATCAACAAGGCTAAGATATTAACGAACATAAACATAATTATATCCTAGTTAAACAACAAGGCTAAGATATTAGCGAACATAAACATAATTATATCCTAGTTAATCAACAAGGCTAAGATATTAACGAACATAAAAATAATTATATCCTAGTTAATCAACAAGGCTAAGATATTAACGAACATAAACATAATTATATCCTAGTTAATCAACAAGGCTAAGGTATTAACGAACATAAACATAATTATATCCTAGTTATCAACAAGGCTAAGATATTAACGAACATAAACATAATTATATCCTAGTTAATCAACAAGGCTAAGGTATTAACGAACATAAACATAATTATATCCTAGTTAATCAACAAGGCTAAGGTATTAACGAACATAAACATAATTATATCCTAGTTATCAACAAGGCTAAGATATTAACGAACATAAACATAATTATATCCTAGTTAATCAACAAGGCTAAGATATTAACGAACATAAAAATAATTACATCCTAGTTAATCAACAAGGCTAAGATATTAACGAATATAAACATAATTATATCCTAGTTAAACAACAAGGCTAAGATATTAGCGAACATAAACATAATTATATCCTAGTTAATCAACAAGGCTAAGATATTAACGAACATAAAAATAATTATATCCTAGTTAATCAACAAGGCTAAGATATTAACGAACATAAACATAATTATATCCTAGTTAATCAAGAAGTATAAGATTTTTACGAACATAAACATAATTATATCCTAGTTAATCAACAAGGCTAAGATATTAACGAACATAAACATAATTATATCCTAGTTAATCAAGAAGTATAAGATTTTTACGAACATAAAAATAATTATATCCTAGTTAATCAACAAGGCTAAGATATTAACGAACATAAACATAATTATATCCTAGTTAATCAAGAAGTATAAGATTTTTACGAATATAAACATAATTATATCCTAGTTAATCAAGAAGTATAAGATTTTTACGAACATAAACATAATTATATCCTAGTTAATCAACAAGGCCAAGATATTAACGAACATAAACATAATTATATGCTAGTTAATCAAGAAGGCTAAGATATTAACGAACATAAACAATTATATCCTAGTTATCAACAAGGGTAAGAATTAACGAACATAAACATAATTATATCCTAGGTAAACAACAGGGGTAAGATATTAACGAACATAAAAATAATTACATCCTAGTTAATCAACAAGGCTAAGATATTAACGAACATAAACATAATTATATCCTAGTTTGCCAAGAAAGCTAAGATATTAACGAACACAGACAAGAAACTTCCAATTTTAAATGTAGAGAAGAGACACAAATCAACACATCTTTTTTTTTTAATACTAATGGTGGGTACTTGACTGCTCGTCATTCGCCCATATGAAGCCAGTTGTGTAGACCAATTTACCGACACAGTCGTTGCCCAGGGTGCGCCATTGGAGGATAGTTTGTGGCCTACGTTACACCCGGGATGAAATAAGATGATTTTTTGGGATACAATAGGAGAACCGGAGCTCCTGGAGAAAACCCATCTGTTCTGGACAATGGTCTTGCCCAACATAAGTTATACATCGGGGATACCCCGGGGATCGAACCCGGGTCCACAGGATTAAACGTCCAGTACTCTAGCCATTAGACCACCGTGACTACCAAATCAACGCATCTAGCAATATTTTAAAACCATGGAATATATTTTTCAGTTCAGTTTTCAATAAGTGTAGGAGGATTAGTATAAAAATACTCTGTGATCAGGGATAGAAAGAAGTGCTTGATGCCGGTTTCGTAGAGTTGTAAGACATATATGACTGGGGGGAAAAGAAAGAAAAAATGTTTTTTTTACCTTTTTATTGTGCGATTGAGATTGTTAAAATTTTATTAGGTTTTTTCAGCATCCCGGATAGTCGAAAAGTGGTTTTGATTATCAGTTCATCAATATGTTTCTCTTTCTCAGTGGTTTCTCTTGAACTGTTTATGGAATTTGTTCACATTCATTGCATGTCAATTTGTTTTTTAATGATTCACATTGAATATTATAATTTCAATAAACATTTATGGCCATTATTTGTAATAAAATTAATTAATTAATATATTATAATTGTTCTTATTATACATATATTCTAGAAAATTGAACTCCATGTCGCCACGATACTAAATTGTCTACAATGAATCGTTGGATTAGGCAGCGTTACATGTCGTTCATAACTTTCGAGGAAATGGCATACACAGTTGAGTATACATACACAGCCGTAATAATTAGGGTGGAAGTGTTTACTCTCTTCTCCCCCCTCTCCTCAGCTGTACTGGTATGAGGAAATATGCGTTTTTACGTTAAGCTTATTCTGTGTTGGAGAAAGAATGTTACGTTTACTCTAAAAACCAATTCCGTATTGAAAATTTTAGAGGCCATATTTTGTCAAGCATGCTGATGTCCTTTTTATCTGTTTTGTTCTAGCATTTTGATTTTCTCCTTTTTATCTACTTTGTTCTAGCATGGTGATTTTGTCCTTTTTATCTACTTTGTTCTAGCATGGTGATTTTGTCCTTTTTATCTACTTTGTTCTAGCATGGTGATTTTCTCCTTTTTATCTACTTTGTTCTAGCATGATGATTTTGTCCTTTTTATCTACTTTGTTCTAGCATGGTGATTTTGTCCTTTTTGTCTACTTTGTTCTAGCATGGTGATTTTGTCCTTTTTATCTACTTTGTTCTAGCATGGTGATTTTGTCCTTTTTATCTACTTTGTTCTAGCATGGTGATTTTGTCCTTTTTATCTACTTTGTTCTAGCATGGTGATTTTGTCCTTTTTATCTACTTTGTTCTAGCATGGTGATTTTCTCCTTTTTATCTACTTTGTTCTAGCATGGTGATTTTGTCCTTTTTATCTACTTTGTTCTAGCATGGTGATTTTCTCCTTTTTATCTACTTTGTTCTAGCATGGTGATTTTCTCCTTTTTATCTACTTTCTTCTAGCATGGTGATTTTGTCCTTTTTATCTACTTTGTTCTAGCATGGTGATTTTGTCCTTTTTATCTACTTTGTTCTAGCATGATGATTTTGTCCTTTTTATCTACTTTGTTCTAGCATGGTGATTTTGTCCTTTTTATCTACTTTGTTCTAGCATGGTGATTTTCTCCTTTTTATCTACTTTGTTCTAGCATGGTGATTTTCTCCTTTTTATCTATTTTGTTCTAGCATAGTGATTTTGTCCTTTTTATCTACTTTGTTCTAGCATGGTGATTTTGTCCATTTTATCTACTTTCTTCTAGCATGGTGATTTTGTCCTTTTTATCTACTTTGTTCTAGCATGGTGATTTTGTCCTTTTTATCTACTTTGTTCTAGCATGATGATTTTGTCCTTTTTATCTACTTTGTTCTAGCATGGTGATTTTGTCCTTTTTATCTACTTTGTTCTAGCATGGTGATTTTCTCCTTTTTATCTACTTTGTTCTAGCATGGTGATTTTCTCCTTTTTATCTATTTTGTTCTAGCATAGTGATTTTGTCCTTTTTATCTACTTTGTTCTAGCATGGTGATTTTGTCCATTTTATCTACTTTCTTCTAGCATGGTGATTTTGTCCTTTTTATCTACTTTGTTCTAGCATGGTGATTTTGTCCTTTTTATCTACTTTGTTCTAGCATGATGATTTTATCCTTTTTATCTACTTTGTTCTAGCATGGTGATTTTGTCCTTTTTGTCTACTTTGTTCTAGCATGGTGATTTTGTCCTTTTATCTACTTTGTTCTAGCATGATGATTTTGTCCTTTTATCTACTTTGTTCTAGCATGGTGATTTTGTCCTTTTTATCTACTTTGTTCTAGCATGGTGATTTTGTCCTTTTATCTACTTTGTTCTAGCATGGTGATTTTGTCCTTTTTATCTACTTTGTTCTAGCATGATGATTTTGTCCTTTTATCTACTTTGTTCTAGCATGGTGATTTTGTCCTTTTTATCTATTTTGTTCTAGCATAGTGATTTTGTCCTTTTTATCTACTTTGTTCTAGCATGGTGATTTTGTCCTTTTTATCTACTTTGTTCTAGCATGATGATTTTGTCCTTTTATCTACTTTGTTCTAGCATGGTGATTTTGTCCTTTTTGTCTACTTTGTTCTAGCATGGTGATTTTGTCCTTTTATCTACTTTGTTCTAGCATGATGATTTTGTCCTTTTATCTACTTTGTTCTAGCATGGTGATTTTGTCCTTTTTATCTATTTTGTTCTGACTTTGATTTTGTCTTTTTTATCTATTTTGTTCTCACGTTGATTTTGTCCTTTTTATCTGTTTTGTTCTGACGTTGATTTTGTCCTTTTTATCTACTTTGTTCTAGCATGGTGATTTTGTCCTTTTTATCTATTTCGTTCTAACATGTTGATTTTGTCCTTTTTATATATTTTGTTCTAACGTGTTCATCTTGTCCTGGAGTTGCGATCCCAATCAATAAATAATCAATCAGTTAACCTGTACATTATTGGCGGCACGGTTGTGAGCGATAATCAAAACTCGAAGTGTACGCCGATGTTAACCTAATGAGTGGGACGATACAAAGGATTTGTAATCGGCATGACAGATCGGGTTGCGAACTGTGGAGTCCGAGGTCCGTGCTCCACTTTTCCGCACTTGTAATTGCAGAGGTTGGCAGTGGTCCATGCTGTGGGAGACAAACTGCATTTAACCCAGATAGCGGGATAACACCCATCCATTAACATTCCTCGTTGAATCTTGTGCAATCTTCCCGGTGTTACCTTTGTGATGCACGGATGACCCGCAGATATGACAGGCAGTTCGTTTATTGGGCCAAGGTCGCCAGATTAAGCATGTAAACACTGATTTACTGCGTCTGAGATAATGGACGATTTAGTCTTAATTTGGTGTTGCGTACTCTTAACGATTATTGGAGATAACAGCTCTCACTTCCTACAGAAACACTGGATGTCTTCCTTATCTTTTAGCACGACATGTGATAGCTGATTGTTTTCCTTTCCCGTACTGATAACGGATTCGAATACAGTATTTTACATCTTACGGTAGCGTACTTCGGTCAATATTATCTTTATTGGCTTGGTTGTGTATAGATTGTGGATCAGTAGACAACGGAACTTTATGCACTGAAAACCTGAAAATATGCTTGAAACTATGCAGGAAAACCTATTGAGCATACTCTAAAATTGAAATATATATGGGCTATTCCATATGAAATCGATCAGTAAAAAACCTCGCATTTTTTTATACTCTAACGGTCTTACTAATAAAAACTCTATATACAGACGTTTAACTATCTTATACTTATACAACAGTATAACTGTTACACAGCTACGTCATAGTTTCGTCATTACTTCCTTGCGAAAGGTAATAGAATATCTGAGGTTCTCTACTGCATCCGGTAGAGCGCTCTAGTGTGGCGTGTTAAGTATCGATAGTACAACTGGCTCTAATCGATTACCACACTACATTTTGGTCAAAGAGTACAAGCTACAGCAATATTATTCTAATAATTCTATGATCTTTGGTTTGTTCTGTGGTTACAAGGTAAACATCATCATAAAATGACAGTCGATACGAAGAGCTGTTGGAGGGGCTGCCATTTTTTCCCTATATACAACGCTTAAACAAGGGGTTTCGTGTATATAACTACTGCAAAGCAATTCCCATTGTATACTTACAGCCTGTTTATACGTCCATAGCTTATTCACGGTTTATTAGTAACGTTTTCTGTCTCAACTCTGCATAAGTCTCGTATAAAAACTATACACGGTTTATTAGTAAGACTGTAATTTTTTTCCCTGTTTATACAAGGTGCTGAGGAGAGTGCATTTTCAAAAATATACTATCGAAAGTCAAACGGTTTTCATATTATTGAGCGACAAATTTAGCTTATTTTATAAAAACAAGCCTGTTTCAGTGCTCAGAACTCTGAAACCATTTACTGCAGAACATTGAACGAGAGCTCATTTTAAAGCTGACATTTGGTAGGTTATGTTAAGAAGTAATCCTTATTTTTATTGTACACAGAGAGACAGATAATCTGATTTTACTTACTTCTAGGCTTTTTGCCAATTTGCAAAAATGTAAAAAAAATATTGAGAAAAAGCCTTGCATTATTAAGAGGCATTCGGCATTGTTTGGTTAGTGGTACGGCAATAAGTTTCGAGGGTATTAAATATATTATTTTCACACGCCTAGACTTGAACGACGCAGTACCGCACGCACTGGCCGAGAGCTGAAGATAAGCGAGCGTTGGGCGTCATTTTACTCCTGTGTTTATGAAAACCTGTGATAAAGCTAGCACAGCCATGACTGCTAGACGACACATCACGTGTTTATGTCTCCTGGCCTTGCTTACCTCGGCTAGCTCCCGCCTCACAGTCAGCTGGTTAGTGTTAAATGTTAAATGTTAAATGTTATGTTTTATTTAACGACGCTCGCAACTGCAGAGGTTATATCAGCGTCGCCGGATGTGCCGGAATTTTGTCCCGCAGGAGTTCTTTTACATGCCAGTAAATCTACTGACATGAGTCTGTCGCATTTAAGCACACTTAAATGCCATCCACCTGGCCCGGGATCGAACCCGCAACCTTGGGCATAGAAGGCCAGCGCTATACCAACTCGCCAACCAGGTCGACGTCAGCTGGTTAGTTCACGCGCGTACTATTTTCATTTGATATTTTCAATACTTTCTTATCAACGTGCCATGAGTAAAAAATATGTGTTTATTTGTACTTTCAATGCGGAATCTAACTATGTATTTTTAAAACATTTTTTTTTTCCTTGGCAAAGGCGTCTTAATGAGGAAAAATCTAAATTTCTCCATTTCCATAAAAAGTAAGAAAATCTGTTTACATGTCAATATAAACTTTAATTTCTCAGCATCAAAATAAACCATGATTTTGATCATTGGGTGAAAGGGTTTCGGAGCTACAACAGTTTAAAGTTGCAAATTTTATGAAAATACGATAAATTTAAATATTTTTAATTTAAACACTATGAAGTTCTGATGCCTCAAACTCTGCACAATGCATTGTATCACAGTTCTCTACGTACAAAAAAAGTTTCATTGTATTTAGAAATTGTAAGGTGAATTTTCTCTATATTTCGGTCGATTTGAGATGGAATATCCCATGTGCAGTACAGATACACTTTATAGGTTAATTCGGTTTAATAATGACATATAAATAATAATTTAAAGTAATATTTGCCATCAAGCAACCATAGCCTCGGATAAATCTTTATGAAATTGATTTTTTTTTTACCCAGAACCAGAAAGCACGTTACGTGTAAGACCTTGACTCTTCTCTTTACCAACAGTGCATGATTTATGTACATTATAAGAAAAAATCAAGTTTTTGACACATTTTTCCAACTTCCTGGTCAATTTGTACCCACTACTTGGTACTGTGTAGATGAAAATTTATACTCCACTTGACTTCACTGTCGCAGTTTTGTTTCTGTGAAATCACAGCACCAGCGTATAGGTAATTAAGTATGGACACTTCGCATCGGTACCTTTGATGTAGCCGGACTGATTTCAATGACCTTCAAGGCAGCTAGAGCGTGAGATTCTGCTTTCTCCCTAGAGTTGGCGCTGACATCACACCAGCTAGCAGTCGACACAGCGGAAATATAACACATATAATTAATACATCTAGGTACATTATGTACTCAAATAAAATAAATTGGATCCATAAAATAATAAATCCGTCATTAATTGTAATGTCTAGACTCTAGAGTTCCTTTATAATGAGAGTTGAGACGTTGACCCCAACAACAATTAAAATATGTAATGATTTGATAGCACTGAAAATGGAAAAACAAAACTCTTACGAGAAGTAAAACCATATACCTATATTATATTATATACAAATATAAAACGAATTTCATATATAATTTTATAATGTATTATTATCTTATAATATAATGTATTATATCTGAAATATAAAAAATTATTATTACAATTAGTTTGTCACTGAGAAATAAGGAAAAGCTGTTAACTTGAATTTATTTGAAGCAAAGCGTTACTGGATTATGCAATAAGGTAGGCGATGTTTGGATCCTCTGTCTCAACTCTATATTCAATTATTATCTTGGCGTATGCTCGATTACACTAACCTCTAGCGGTTGAAAGTGAAACTAAACGCCGATGCACAGAGACACACAAAACATAGGAAAATTCGTTCAGTGTCAATTCTTTATAATCCCTATTCGCTGACAGCACTAGCAGCATTCTCACCGCCGCAATTTCATGTCCTTAACCCTTAAATTGGCAAAACTTCATTTCTCACACTGGTTTATTAAACCGGGTCGGACTGTAAAGAAAACTACTATCGCAATGTCCATGTTGTGCAATATTATAGTATCGCCACAGTCTAGTATATACAGTCACGAAGCTTGAGTTTATGAGGGTACTAGGAACAATTGACTGTGAGATACTATTTCGCGTTTTCTGTAATGAAGCGATAGTAGCGATCCTAGTGGTTAGCAACTATCTATGGATGCATATTTACTACGTATTGACGTATATACTAAACTGTGTCTTCTAAGCGACTACTTACCAAAACGGACTAAATGTTACAAGATATGAAAGACAGATTGGCTTTAAGATAATTGATCCATTTCGAATTATTTTGCCAGACTTCTAGTCCAATATGTGGTACAGGAGACCAAGAATGACATATTTTCGTATTTATATAGTTATTGGTATTTTCTTATTACATACTAGCCGTACCCGTGCGCTCCGCTGCACCCGTTAGAAATAAATATAAAGTAATTACATAATTAAAATAGGACATTTGATCCAGGGAACATTCGTGTTTGATATAAGGATAAATCGTTTATTATGTTACTTAATTTAAATTGTATTTGCATAATTAAAATACGATCATTTTGATCCAGAGACACTCATTTGGTCACAAAAATTATTTTAGGAAATACAGGAAACGAATGTAGGCTACAGAATAGCCTATCAAGTTTTCTGTGCATAAGAAGCTATTTTAATCTTACTTGCCCTCGATTCACTCAGAAGTTACTGTAATAACATTATAGCATTATGTCCATCTAGAGAAACTTCACTTTTCAATGGTGAATTAATAATTAATTATACAAATCGGTTAATTTAGCTTCCGATATTACTTCATACAAACACAGAAACATTCTCTGTAGGCTATCTTTCATAGCTTTCGATTGTTGCTGTCCAAGGCCCCTTATAGACGAAGTCATTTGTTTATTTCATTACACTGCCTTAGATGGCAGTTATTTTAATTTTGAAACTCATTTATCTCATTAAATATCAGTCCTATCAAAATTTTTCAAAGACTAAAGCTTATCGGAAATGATTTTTAAAGAAATTTTTGTTATGTAACATTTTTCATAAAAATCAATAAGCGAGATATTTCGATTTATTTAATTCAGCCCCCTTATAATCCTCCTTTTAAATAACGTATTTTGAATGCCATATATCCTAAAATCTAAGTTACAACGAAATCCGTTCAGCCATTATCGCGTGAAAAGGTAACAAACATACAGACAGAGAGACAAACAAAAATTTCAAAAAAGCGATTTTCGGTTTCAGGGTGGTTAATTATATATGTTAGGACCAATTATTTTTGGAAAATCGAAAATTACCAGAAAAATTTCGGCTACAGATTTATTATTAGTATAGATTATTGTCATGTATTGATGCTACATTTTCTATCATGTAAAACGCGAATTTGTTTCGAGCTGCAGGGCCCGGAGTAGGGCCTATATATCCCGAATTCTGATCTATTTGGTGTGGACATAATGCCCTAGAACCCTAGAAGATCGTTTTGAAGAATACAAATCTGAATTCTCTAAATTGTAGTAATTTGTGTAGCGCTTATCTTAACACTAGATATCCATTCAGTTATCCCCATCCACCCTCTTTTAGTGAATCTCGAAAGTTCATCATTTTTATCACAACCTGACCTTTGTAACCCGTGATTTGCCTGATGCTTATTACTTGCAAATATCAGTTTTAACAACTGGAATTATCTGGCTTCAGAATAGCAGATTGCTAACCTTTCTGCACCGACAACCAACAGAATATTGATTATAGATTGACGCATAAGAATGTATTTTTTTAGTTGGTAATTTTACGACACTTTATCAATTGCTGTGGTTCTTCCTCTTAAGAGATGGTTAGAGACTGAAGTGACCAAAACTGACAGATTACCATTTATTAATTTTTTCTATTTTGGAAACTACTCAATCAATACTGACCAAATTTAAAAAGAAATCCGTTTATGTGTGTCTTGCATGCGACATGAATTTCATTCTAATTGAATGAATTATCTGTATTGATGAGTTCTTTGAAATTACGTTTTCTTTTTTTCAGTATCTCAAAACATTGGTTTTTAAGTTATCTTTTCTTGAAAACTATGATAAGAGGAGATATGAATATTTTTTCACATAGTATATGAGAAGCCGTATGTTCCAATCTGAGGGACAGAGAATCTCAGATCTTCATTACAATCATATGAAAAAGTATATTCATTAATGTTCAACATTTGAAATCAAAAAAAAAAAAAAATACGTTTTCAGAAGATTTAAATGCAATATGAATGAGTCTTAGGATGTATCAATATGACTTCGTTATTTGATGTAACACAATATAATAAGCACATTTACAAAACTTGAATCAAATTGTATTTGTAGTTTCTGTGAAGAGAAACGTCGTTTTGAGAAAAATGGTGATTAAGATGAATTAATATTGGTGCTATGAAGTCTAACGTGAATGGGATAGGTTTGGAAGTAAATCCCGAAAAAGCAAAGAATATGATTATGTTTCGTGACCAGAACATAATTTGAAATGAAAAAACTGACAGATTACCATTTATTAATTTTTTCTATTTTGGAAACTACTCAATCAATACTGACCAAATTTAAAAAGAAATCCGTTTATGTGTGTCTTGCATGCGACATGAATTTCATTCTAATTGAATGAATTATCTGTATTGATGAGTTCTTTGAAATTACGTTTTCTTTTTTTCAGTATCTCAAAACATTGGTTTTTAAGTTATCTTTTCTTGAAAACTATGATAAGAGGAGATATGAATATTTTTTCACATAGTATATGAGAAGCCGTATGTTCCAATCTGAGGGACAGAGAATCTCAGATCTTCATTACAATCATATGAAAAAGTATATTCATTAATGTTCAACATTTGAAATCGAAAAAAAAAAAATACGTTTTCAGAAGATTTAAATGCAATATGAATGAGTCTTAAGATGTATCAATATGACTTCGTTATCTGATGTAACACAATATAATAAGCACATTTACAAAACTTGAATCAAATTGTATTTGTAGTTTCTGTGAAGAGAAACGTCGTTTTGAGAAAAATGGTGATTAAGATGAATTAATATTGGTGCTATGAAGTCTAACGTGAATGGGATAGGTTTGGAAGTAAATCCCGAAAAAGCAAAGAATATGATTATGTTTCGTGACCAGAACATAATTTGAAATGAAAAAACTGACAGATTACCATTTATTAATTTTTTCTATTTTGGAAACTACTCAATCAATACTGACCAAATTTAAAAAGAAATCCGTTTATGTGTGTCTTGCATGCGACATGAATTTCATTCTAATTGAATGAATTATCTGTATTGATGAGTTCTTTGAAATTACGTTTTCTTTTTTTCAGTATCTCAAAACATTGGTTTTTAAGTTATCTTTTCTTGAAAACTATGATAAGAGGAGATATGAATATTTTTTCACATAGTATATGAGAAGCCGTATGTTCCAATCTGAGGGACAGAGAATCTCAGATCTTCATTACAATCATATGAAAAAGTATATTCATTAATGTTCAACATTTGAAATCGAAAAAAAAAAAAATACGTTTTCAGAAGATTTAAATGCAATATGAATGAGTCTTAAGATGTATCAATATGACTTCGTTATCTGATGTAACACAATATAATAAGCACATTTACAAAACTTGAATCAAATTGTATTTGTAGTTTCTGTGAAGAGAAACGTCGTTTTGAGAAAAATGGTGATTAAGATGAATTAATATTGGTGCTATGAAGTCTAACGTGAATGGGATAGGTTTGGAAGTAAATCCCGAAAAAGCAAAGAATATGATTATGTTTCGTGACCAGAACATAATTTGAAATGAAAAAACTGACAGATTACCATTTATTAATTTTTTCTATTTTGGAAACTACTCAATCAATACTGACCAAATTTAAAAAGAAATCCGTTTATGTGTGTCTTGCATGCGACATGAATCTCATTCTAATTGAATGAATTATCTGTATTGATGAGTTCTTTGAAATTACGTTTTCTTTTTTTCAGTATCTCAAAACATTGGTTTTTAAGTTATCTTTTCTTGAAAACTATGATAAGAGGAGATATGAATATTTTTTCACATAGTATATGAGAAGCCGTATGTTCCAATCTGAGGGACAGAGAATCTCAGATCTTCATTACAATCATATGAAAAAGTATATTCATTAATGTTCAACATTTGAAATCGAAAAAAAAAAAATACGTTTTCAGAAGATTTAAATGCAATATGAATGAGTCTTAAGATGTATCAATATGACTTCGTTATCTGATGTAACACAATATAATAAGCACATTTACAAAACTTGAATCAAATTGTATTTGTAGTTTCTGTGAAGAGAAACGTCGTTTTGAGAAAAATGGTGATTAAGATGAATTAATATTGGTGCTATGAAGTCTAACGTGAATGGGATAGGTTTGGAAGTAAATCCCGAAAAAGCAAAGAATATGATTATGTTTCGTGACCAGAACATAATTTGAAATGAAAAAACTGACAGATTACCATTTATTAATTTTTTCTATTTTGGAAACTACTCAATCAATACTGACCAAATTTAAAAAGAAATCCGTTTATGTGTGTCTTGCATGCGACATGAATTTCATTCTAATTGAATGAATTATCTGTATTGATGAGTTCTTTGAAATTACGTTTTCTTTTTTTCAGTATCTCAAAACATTGGTTTTTAAGTTATCTTTTCTTGAAAACTATGATAAGAGGAGATATGAATATTTTTTCACATAGTATATGAGAAGCCGTATGTTCCAATCTGAGGGACAGAGAATCTCAGATCTTCATTACAATCATATGAAAAAGTATATTCATTAATGTTCAACATTTGAAATCGAAAAAAAAAAATACGTTTTCAGAAGATTTAAATGCAATATGAATGAGTCTTAAGATGTATCAATATGACTTCGTTATCTGATGTAACACAATATAATAAGCACATTTACAAAACTTGAATCAAATTGTATTTGTAGTTTCTGTGAAGAGAAACGTCGTTTTGACAAAAATGGTGATTAAGATGAATTAATATTGGTGCTATGAAGTCTAACGTGAATGGGATAGGTTTGGAAGTAAATCCCGAAAAAGCAAAGAATATGATTATGTTTCGTGACCAGAACATAATTTGAAATGAAAAAAGAAATTTTATTGGACCAACAGTAACAAATATAAGTGACAGTCGGGAGGAAATTAAATGCACAATAATTGTGGAAAATGTCTGTTATTATTCGGTTCAGAAGCTTTTGTCATCCAGTCTGCTGTCAAAAAAGCTGAAAGTTAGAATTTATAAAACCATTATATTACCGGTTGTTCTGTATGGTTGTGAAACTTGGACTCTCACTTTGAGAGAGGAATACAGGTTAAGGGTGCTTGAGAATAAGGTGCTTAGGAAAATATTTGGGGCTAAGAGGGCTGAAGTTACAGGAGAATGGAGAAAGTTACACAACGCAGAACTGCACGCATTGTATTATTAACCTGACATAATTCATTAATTCATTTAGTGTTCTGCCCAAGGGCAGATCTTTCACTGCAAATCCAGCTTTCTCCAATCTTTCCTTTTTTCTGCCTTCCTCTTTGTTTCTTTATATGATCCATATATCTTATTAATAATAATAATAATAATAATAATGATAATAATAATGATTTATTTTAGCTGGCAGAGTTAAGGCCGTAAGGCCTTCTCTTCCACTCAACCAGCAAAAAGTGTATATACTTATGCATGAACTTACAAAGAATTCAACAATTTGATTTAGATGAGAGTTACATGTATACAAGAGTTATTTACGAATTAAACAACAAAATACTATGAACTATTAATTAAAAACTGAAATAAACTGTGTAGCAGAATTAAACTAAAATACATAGAATGTTAATATATTTCAAATGATGTTAGATAATAGAAAGAGATTATTATGAGACAATTTTGAAAATGCAGCACAATCAGGATGATGTCTGAAGAAAAAAAGCAACAGTGTAGTCAGTAATATTTTAAATCAGTATGATTGGAGTGAAATGCTAATAAGGTTATATTTTAAGCTGTTCTTAAAGGTGTTTGTTGTCTTGCAGCCCCTAATACTTTGTGACAAGGAATTCCATTGACGCGAGGGTCTATCGTCTGATATCTTCTTCTGCCCCGAACTTTCCCCCTGTTCACCATTTCTTCCAGTGCATCCTTCGGTAGGCAGTTTCTTCTCAGCCAGTGACCAACCAATTCCTTTTTTCTTCCTGATCAGTTTCAGCATCATTCTTTCTTTATCCACTCTTTCCAAAACAGCTTCATTTCTTATTCTGTCTGTCCACTTCACACGTTACATTCTTCTCCATATCCACATTTCAAATGCTTCTATTCGCTTCTCTTCACTTCGTCGTAATGTCCATGTTTCTGCTCCTTACAATGCCACACTCCATACAAAGCACTTCACTAGTCTCACCCTTACTTATTTTTCCAGAGGTCCGCACAAGATGCTCCTTTTTTTATTAAAAGCTTCCTTGGCCATTGCTGTTCTCCTTTTGACTTCCTGGCAGCAGCTCATGTTACTGCTTATAGTACACCTCAAGTAGCCTATTTGAAACATATTTGACATAATTAGGGATATTAAGATGGGCAGAGCATGTAGCACGTATGGGCGAATTCAGAAGTGCATAGCCTATACACGTGAGGAAAAAATACCTTTTGTGGAGGCCGAGACGTAGATGGGAGGTTAATATTAAAATGGATTTGAGGGAGGTGGGATATAATGGTAGGGACTGGATTAATCTTGCACAGGATAGGGACCGATGGCGGGCTTATGTGAGGGCGGCAATGAATCTCCGGGTTCTCTAAAAGCCATTTTTAAGTAAATATGCAGTCTAACGTGTTTCAAAACTTGCTACTATGATAACTTTATTAAACTATAGCCTATTATATTCTGACTCGGAAGTAGAAAGCAAGTTAGATTGAAATAGAAGTAAAAAATTCGGTTTTTTGTAATTTCAGCTTTAACTTTTCTTTAATCGTGTTCTTAATATTATTGTTACTTTAATTTTAAGATCGGCGTAGCGGTATATTAAATGGAGAATAATTTATTCAGCTCTGATTTCTTATATTTCCGCCAGAATTGAGCCGTTCAGAGCAAAAGTGGTGTAAGTCAAAATTGGGTAATGAAGTTTAAGGGGACACGTTACTGAGATTTCTGATCTCCACAATTTTGATTGTAAGTTTTTGAAATTTTAAAATCGAATAGATGTTGATGAGTTACATGTGCACAATTATTTTCAAAATTTTATGTTGAAAAATGTACTCGGAAAAAAATGAAATATAAAAAAGTGTTTATAATTTCAGTAAACAAATATCTGGGTCTCACATAAAGATAATTTGTTTCTTAAACTTTTAAAATGATGCTAAGACTACCTACAATGAACTGGTGCATGGGTTTGTTCCTAGCCAATACAATTCATCAGTAAAAAAAAAAATTAACTTTTAACATTGACCGAAATTGACGAAAACTCAGTAGCGTGTCCCCTTAAAGTAAAAATTCCGTAAAATACAGCGCAAAGTAGCAATTAATATGGCCTTCTTGCTATCCACTGACTACTAATAGTTTAAATAAATTGAATATTAATTGCTACTTTGCGCTATATTTTACGGAATGTTTACTTTAACCCCCCATTACCCATATTTGACTTACACCACTTCTGCTCTTAACGGCTCAATTTATAGGCTATCATTGTTGTACCGTCGTCATGGTTTCCCATGAAATTCAATAGCATTTTTGCGTGATTGTAGAGAACTGTGGTTCATATCAGCACTTGGTTTTCTCCAAGTACGTAAATTTCCTTTGCAGTTTTCTTTTCACCATTGCTCCACCACCACTCTTTCTTACAGTAAAGCATATGCAAATGAAATCGAAGGACGAGTATGCAGATCTTGCTTTGTGATCTGTTGCATTGTTTTTTGCGGCACGGCCATTTTATGTTTGTTACGGCGAGCGCCTGTTATTATGCCGTAATTGCAAATGATGTTGTGTAACGCTGGATATGAAGAAGCGGCACTAAGCTGCTATCAGCAGAATCTGCTGCTTTTGGCAGCTGAATTATATCCACACCGTGTTTTCCGCTTAGGAAATACACGTTCTATCATCCCTCGTTAATCTGTTGCGTCACACGTGGTTCATAACTTGTCTTGTGTAATGATATTGTTACTCCTGTATCACTGAAAATGACTAATTGTACTATAATGCGCCCTCTGTGAGGAATTCTGTACTTCTAACAGGATTTATCCTAAGTTGTACAAGGTGGGCCATAGAAACGCAGAGATTTTAATTTTCGGAACATGTATGGTAAGACTTTCCTGTACTTCAACGTACCTCGTTTACATGTTTCGACCTATTTATGGGTCATCTTCAGAACTGGTCGTTGTTGGTCTTGGCGCCACTTGTTCTGTTTCCTGTGAGGGTGTGTTCCTGTGGTATGGTGTAGAGTCACACACAAAATTGCAACCTCATTCAAGAAATTAAATTACAACATCGCATACAGAAAAAATAACACTCTACAAAAACATCTCAACACACAAACAACACAAACAAACAAATACAACCCCACAGGCGTATACAAACTCAAATGTAACACTGCAACAACTTCTACATAGGACAGACAGGCAGATCGTTTCAAACACGTTACAAAGAACACATCACAGCCTTAACAAAATTACAAAACACCTCCACATATGCAGAACACATCACAAATGCTAACCACACCCACAGAGACATCAACACAGACATGGAAATACTACACATCCAACCAGAAAGCCAGAAACTAAACACACTAGAACAATATGAAATATACAGACACACAAAAATACACTCCAACGAAATTCTCAACACACAACTCAACTTCAAAACACACACACTCTTTGACTCTACACTATATCACAGGAACACACCCTCACAGGAAACAGAACAAGTGGCGCCAAGACCAACAACGACCAGTTCTGAAGATGATCCATAAATAGGTCGAAAGATGTAAACGAGGTACGTTGAAATTTAACACAGGAAAGTCTTACCATACATATTCCGAAGTGATACAGTGTTAAAAGTAGTGTAATCAAGATGTATATTTTAATTTTGTTGTTGGTAGTGCATGGATTTTTTTAGTAGGCTTAGATTCTATGCGGATGACGTGAATATGTTAGGAGCAAATCCACAAACGATTAGGGAAAACACGGAAATTTTACTTGAAGCAAGTAAAGCGATAGGTTTGGACGTAAATCCCGAAAAGACCAAGTATATGATTATGTCTCGTGACCAGAATATTGTACGAAATAGAAACATAAAAATTGGAGTTTTATCCTTCGAAGAGGTAGAAAAATTCAAACATCTTGGAACAACAGTAACAAATATAAATGTCACTCCGGAGGAAATTAAACGCAGAATAAATATGGGAAATGCGTGTTATTATTCGGTTGAGAAGCTTTTGTCATCTAGTCTGCTGTCTAGATATAAGGGTTTAGTGCACCAATTATTCATAGATTTCAAAAAGGCATATGATTCGGTTAAGAGAGAAGTTTTATATGATATTCTTATTGAATTTGGTATTCCTAAGAAACTAGTTCGATTAATTAAAATGTGTCTCAGTGAAACATACAGCAGATTCTGTGTAGGTCAGTTTCTGTCAGATGCGTTTCCAATTCTCTGTGGGCTAAAGCAAGGAGATGCACTATCATATTTACTTTTTAACTTTGCTCTTGAGTATGCCATTAGGAAAGTCCAGGATAACAGAGAGGGCTTGGAATTAAACGGGTTACATCAGCTGCTTGTCTATGCGGATGACGTGAATATGTTAGGAGAAAATGCACAAACGATTAGGGAAAACACGGGAATTTTACTTGAAGCAAGTAGAGAGATAGAGATAGGTTTGGAAGTAAATCCCGAAAAGACAAAGCATGTGATTATGTCTCGTGACGAGAATATTGTACGAAATGTAAATATAAGAATTGGAGATTTATCCTTCGAAGAGGTGGAAAAATTCAAATATCTTGGAGCAACAGTAACAAATATAAATGACACTCGGGAGGAAATTAAACGCAGAATAAATATGGGAAATGCCTGTTATTATTCGGTTGAGAAGCTTTTGTTATATAATCTGCTGTCAAAAAATCTGAAAGTTAGAATTTATAAAACAGTTATATTACCGGTTTTTCTGTGAAACTTGTACTCTCACTTTGAGAGAGGAACATAGATTAAGAGTGTTTGAGAATAAGGTTCGTAGGAAAATATTTTGGGCTAAGAGGGATGAAGTTGCAGGAGAATGGAGAAAGTTACACAACGCAGAATTGCATGCATTGTGTTCTTCACCTGACATAATTAGGAACATTAAATGCAGACGTTTGTGATGGGCAGGGCATGTAGCACGTATGGGCGAATCCAGAAATGAATATAGAGTGTTAGTTGGGAGACCGGAGGGAAAAAGACCTTTGGGGAGGCCGAGACGTGGGTGGGAAGATAATATTAAAATGGATTTGAGGGAGGTGGGATATGATGATAGAGATAGGATTAATCTTGGACAGGATAGTGACCGATGGCTGGCTTATGTGAGGGCGGCAATGAACCTGCGGGTCCCTTAAAAGCCAGTAAGTATTAGTACAATTTTAGTTCTGAATAACTTTCACCGCATAAAACGCAAAACTTTAGTTTATTTTTTCTGAGCCACTGGCTTAGTTCAGGCGGTAGCGCCTTTATCTGCTAATCCAGAGTTGCGCTTCGATTCCCGTTTGGACTGATTAGCTGGTTGGTTTTTTTTTTTCCGAGTTTTCTCCAACCGTAATGGGAATGTGAGGTAATCTATGTCGCATCCTCGACCTCATCTCTCCAAATATCAACTCGCTATCACCAATTCCATCGACGCTAAATAGCCGAGTGTTGATACGGCGTCGTTAAATATCCAATTAAAAAAACTTTAGTTTACTCTATATAGTTTATTTTATAGAAATACTCAGGCCTAAAATCCATGGAGTTCATTTGTTGTTAATGAATCACCAGGAATTATATTGAGACTAACGAGTTTGTTTACTGCGTGCCGTTACCTGATCGCGGACCGCTTAGTGTGTTTCTTTATATTTATCCAACGTCTTGAAATTTTGCGTTTTGAGTCATAAACATTGACTGCGTCTATAACATTTATCGAAGATAACAAAAGAATGATGATATGGATAAAACATTGAAAGAACGTTAGTGCGTGGGTTCCTCGCCAGAGATCGTGCCGTTCGCCGCCGGATGCCAGTCTTGTTCCAGTCAGGTAACGAAGCGGATAGCCCACCTGAGAAAATGACGCAACGTATTACCCGTCATGCCTTGCGTGAGGTGACGTCACATGGAGTTGTGTTTTATGACCCAGTTTCCCCCTCAGCTCTTGTCAGGTGGGTGAAGGAGAGGGGGTTAAAGAGGTTGACGAATACAACGAAACTGGCGTCATTTAATAATTTAGCTGGTATTCATTAGGATTGGCAACCTAGGGACAGGTCTTGCCATCTTAAACTGGAATTACGCGGTTGGTAATTGTGCTCGGGCATGAGAACAATGGCGCGGTGCACAGCACCGTCTGATGTTTCGTCACAGATTCGTTGGTATTGCTCGCCTGGTTGAGCAATGTGCAGCAGCAACTCTCGAGCCGTACATAGATGGCAGTGCGGGCCTCGTCAGCTGCCCCCAATTTCATCTCTCGTGGGGAAATAGGAATTTTAGCTCCGCAAGCTTGGGTAAAAGATTTCCAGTCCTCTGTAAGATAGGATTCCATACTTACTTACAAATGGCTTTTAAGGAACCCGAAGGTTCATTGCCGCCCTCACATAAGCCCGCCAGTGGTCCCTATCCTGTGCAAGATTAATCCAGTCTCTATCATCATACCCCACCTCCCTCAAATCCATTTTAATATTATCCTCCCATTTACGTCTCGGCCTCCCTAAAGGTCTTTTTCCCTCCGGTCTCCCAACTAACACTCTATATGCATTTCTGGATTCGCCCATACGTGCTACATGCCCTGCCCATCTCAAACGTCTGGATTTAATGTTCCTAATTATGTCAGGTGAAGAATATAATGCGTGCAGTTCTGTGTTGTGTAACTTTCTCCATTCTCCTGTAACTTCATCCCGCTTAGCCCCAAATATTTTCCTAAGCACCTTATTCTCAAACACCCTGAACCTATGTTCCTCTCTCAGAGTGAGAGTCCAAGTTTCACAACCATACAGAACAACCGGTAATATAACTGTTTTATAAATTCTAACTTTCAGATTTTTGGACAGCAGACTGGATGATAAGAGCTTCTCAACCGAATAATAACACGCATTTCCCATATTTATTCTGCGTTTAATTTCCTCCCGAGTGTCATTTATATTTGTTACTGTTGCTCCAAGATATTTGAATTTTTCCACCTCTTCGAAGGATAAATCTCCAATTTTTATATTTCCATTTCGTACAACATTCTGTTCCATACGTCCCGTAAATACGGGAAGGTCCCTTTTTTTCGCTGTGTCCCGTTGTCTCGGGACATGTTGGGTCGATTTCTAAAACGAGGTCTAGACTACAGCCACGGTTTTGAAACGTGTTTAGCTTTATAAAACGAAGTTTCATTCATTTTTATGACCCATGGTTCGAAATCATGGTCTCAAGAAGATACCACAGTTGGGGTAGATTTAAAACCACTGCTTCAAGTACAAGATGTTCGTAGCAGATAAGCTGGATGATTATCAGAGGCAAATTTATTTCCTATTAGCATTAAATCCACGGAGTGTTGACAGACAGGAATAATCCTTTATAACTATAATATAATAGTACATTATGCAACGAGCCTATAATGATAGTAATTAAGAAGCGAGCATGGATGTTTATGAAACGAGCGCAAGCGAGTTTCATAATTATCATACGAGCTTCTTAATTACCATTATAGGCGAGTTTCATACGACTTTTTATGCTCGACCATATTTCTAACTTGAAATTATTCAGATGTATACATTTTATTTGTATCTGACAAGATCGAAAGTGACCTTGTTCTAGGTCGTGAATTGTGAGATGTGCGCAGACGCGAAAGTATTGATTTTTTCCGAGGAAGAATAATGTCATTGACCTTGTGTAATCCCGTTAAACTTGATAATATTATAATATTATAACCTTGATTATTGAATTCGACATTGAAAAACGAGATGACAAATTGAATTTATTTGAATATTATTTACAATTAACGCTAATTATTATAGTAACAGAACATAACCTTCTGCGACAGTATTGGATTTCCAGCCTCCGTGACTTTTCGCTAATTCTCTTTCGACTGCATATCCGAGAATAATCGATACTTGCGGTTTTATAACGGTAGAAAGCTGACCTGTCATTGGCTGAAAGTTGTAACCTGAGTCGTCATTGGCTGAAAGACCTGACCTTTAATGAGTAGGTGTACTTTAATGACATGCATTAAAGGTCTGCTACCAGGTGTATAATTACTACATTTCGGCATAGTCGAGCATAAAAATCAATAATTTCAGGTGAAAGTTTCTAAAGGGACATCATTATATTTTTACTAACATTTCTAATATTAGTTTGACTATACCTTTGGATTAACGGTTGAGAACCGGAAACACCGTTTGCTACCCCCTGCCACGATTGGAGTTCGATGATACTGGTGTAAAATAAAAACAAATCACTTTACTAGATATAGGAGGGAAGAAACGTATTCATCCATTTACGTAAACTAGGAAATATCACGATTTTGAGTTCGATAATTTTCATTAGGTTTTTGTTTAATCAAAATACAGTACTGTATTAACAATGAGTGTTTTTACTCACGAACTGAGCTGCCCATGTGGACATATTCATTATGCAATGTATATTATACTATCTACAGCACATTAGCGTACAGTATACAGAATGAAGTCAAATTGAAAAATAATCATAATATGGGTATTTAAACACATTTTTGAAAATGTGTGGCCGTTCATTTCGATACAGGCTTCAGTTCTTTTGTGCATATTATCGCACTATACACTATTGTACCTAATTCCAATTACCTGTTTCTTCCTTCGTACTAGTAACTAATGTTGAAATAATTCTGTACCTACTCTATAAAAGAGTACCTTACGTACTGTAATTCAGTCTTCACTTCTGCCCGATCCGAAGAGATAAAATTACTCAGACATGCTATCTACTGTCCGTCCAAGTGGTTTTGTCGCAGGGTCGTAGAAAAGAGGGAAATCATATTAATTACTTAACGAAGCCCTTTTATTTAAGTTATTTTAAACAGTTGTATAATATTACGTAGACGTCCAATTCCTAACAGAAATTAATGTTTTCAGAAAAGAACTAAGCCCAGCCACTAGCCTTTACAGAGGGGCGAGCAGAGGCGGGTGGGGGGAAGCGGTATGCGACGAAGGCAAACGGACGACAGTACCTGTGTGAAAATATGATTTAATATTGAAAGCTCTTTCGTCACTGGAAAACGCGAACATATATCTAGAACTTACTATACTCACTAACTCAGTACTGTATACTATGAACGTAAGGCGACTTTGCCTGCATACGTGTGGAGGATGATTGAACATTTACTAGTAGAGAGGGTGGGAGTGAAGAACATTAAAAAACTCAGGTACAATAAAAATTGAAGTAAAAATAAAATGATGTTCCTGTATTTTCTAATGAATCAACGCGAAAGTTGAGCAAGAATGCTAAATAATAATAATAATAATAATAATAATAATAATAATAATAATAATAATAATAATAATAATAATAATAATCTACCACGAAATGCAATGGTTTTTTTTACAACTTTACTTCTTGTTGTTTTGAGGTAGGTAAGATATAATATATTTATTAATTAAATATTATTCCTGTAAGGCGATGTAACTGAATTCTTAGAAATTTTATTTAATACTTGAAATTTGAATAATATCAAGCAAAAGAGACTTTGTTTTTTTTATACCAATAGGGTTTTCCATGTAGTACTATATCTGAAAATATAACCATACTGCATTTAGTTTTAATTCAAATTTTAATCCATGTAATATTTAGGGGTGGTATTCATAGACATTTCGCAGCACGCGCTACGAGCGTACTAAGCTAGCCCCAGCTATCCACTGGTTACTAGTACGGAATTCAAATCATATCCTATCGCTAACACTGGTTTATGAATACGAAAAACGCTGCTCATCCACAGGAAGCCCGCGCTAAAAATGTCTATGAATACGGCCCTAGGTTATTAATTATTTAGGTAGTTTACGTTAATAGTAGCAATGAATAAAGGATAGACAATAGCATAAACACTCGACTTGTGTTAATTATTAGGTCAATATTTATTTTCATTTTAGCACCGAAAAATCCGTTCCCTATAAAATATTAAGTAATACCAATATTTTAAACGCCCATATATTTTCGGTAAATGAGTAAAAATACCGCATAACAATATCCGACAATAACTTATCTCAGAACAAAAGAATGTAGCCTACTGCAATTCAATAAACATATTAATTCCGATGTTCACTTCTTTCAAATATCGACTGTTGATCACGAATAAAGATCGATTCTTTGCTGCGTTGCCATATATAAAACCCATGAACGTCGGTTTCTTCTCAAGCCGCGTCTCGACTTGGTTTTAGAAATCGCATAAGGATTCAGACCTGGATCGCGGTTTAAAAGCCGAGACTTTGATCCACGATTTTGTCCGTGTTTTAGAAATCAACCCGTTTTGTCCCGTATTAAAAAATTATTGACTGAGAAAACAAAACTGGAAAATAGAGAATATTGTAGAATACTGGCTTTGCAGTGAAAGACCTGCCCTTGGGCAGAAAAGTGTGAATGAATGAATATAAAATTCATTTTTTACTTCTTCTAATAGTGTTCACTTAAGCCGGCATTCTAGCACTGAGTTTCCGCACGGGCCTTTAAATCTTACAGAATCTGGTGGGGATCGAACTGTTGTCTCCTGTGTAGCAACACGTCAGCTGAGCAACGGCTAGTCCACAGTGATTGGTGACGATTGACATTTGTACGAAGAGTGGGTTAACGACCAATAAATACGATGACAACTGAGTATGCAAATTTATGTAGCCTACTGAGGTATATCGACCTCCCTTTCGTTTTCCGAAGAGAATGTGTTTTGTATTTTAAACGTCAACACAGTCGAGCACGTCATTAATACTTGTTGGTATTGATCTATTCCAAATAGCGGTGGCAAACTCTTCAGGAATATTTTTCATTTTTTTCTTCTCTCTAATAGTTATTTTTATGAGACAGGTTGGTAAAGGTTTTCTTTTTGGCACGAGTGTAAAATTTGTAAAACGATGCGAGAACGAGTTTCACAAACACACGATGACCGAAAAGAGAACGGAGAATGAACACTGGTCATTTCACGTTAAACAAAATCTAGGAAAATTTTAAATAAGCTCTACAACCTGATTATAATTAAAAGTTCATAGAACGCAGACAATGAGACACGCTTATTTCAAACTAAATGGAGAAGATTAAGAAATATTTCTACGCTTCCATTTCAGTAGAATATTCTACAGATCGTAAATAATAATTCTGCATATTTTACATTATAAAAACTAAAAAATTGGAAAACATTTATAACTCCGAAAAAAAAAAATACGATATGGTTATTTCACGTTAAAGTAACAAACAAAATTTAAAATACTATTTTTAAACTCTTCGATGTAATTTTGATTAAATATTCGGTGAACACAGCCAATAAGAAAAGCTTATTTTATGTTACTACAAATCTAATTAATGATTAAGAAAATCTCTGTTTTTCGTACTACGAGCATTTCCTTCAGCCACTTATAAATACTTACCTCCCACTTTAATTTTTGAAGTAGTAATTGGTAAACTTACATACAAGAAGTCAAATTTCCCGTGTTATCTTTAAAAGCAATTGTATTATGTTTACATTTCTCGTTTTGCAGTTACCAAATAATTTAATACATAGGCCTACATTTAATATAAGTGCAGCAATTGAAATTAAAGTAATCTTTGATGTTTGCAGTTACCAAACAATTTAATAGATAGGCCTACATGTAAGCTAGCATACAATATAAGTGCAACAATTAAAATTAAAGTAATCTTTGATGTTTGCAGTTACCAATCAATTTAATAGATAGCCCTACATGTAAGCTAACATACAATATAAGTGCAACAATTAAAATTAAAGTAATCTTTGATGTTTGCAGTTACCAAACAATTTAATAGATAGGCCTACATGTAAGCTAGCATACAATATAAGTGCAACAATTAAAATTAAAGTAATCTTTGATGTTTGCAGTTACCAAACAATTTAATAGATAGGCCTACATGTAAGCTAGCATACAATATAAGTGCAACAATTAAAATTAAAGTAATCTTTGATGTTTGCAGTTACCAATCAATTTAATAGATAGCCCTACATGTAAGCTAACATACAATATAAGTGCAACAATTAAAATTAAAGTAATCTTTGATGTTTGCAGTTACCAATCAATTTAATAGATAGGCCTACATGTAAGCTAGCATACAATATAAGTGCAACAATTAAAATTAAAGTAATCTTTGATGTTTGCAGTTACCAATCAATTTAATAGATAGGCCTACGTGTAAGCTAGCATACAATATAAGTGCAACAATTAAAATTAAAGTAATCTTTGATGTTTGCAGTTACCAATCAATTTAATAGATAGGCCTACATGTAAGCTAGCATACAATATAAGTGCAACAATTAAAATTAAAGCAATCTTTGGTGTTTGCAGTTACCAAACAAACATAGGTCTACATGTAAGCTAGCATTCAATGTGAGTGCAACAATTAAAATTAATGTGATCTTGACGTGTACATAATAAATAATTAAAATAATTATAAAGATAGTTTATATGAAAAGGGATGTATGGGAATATTGCAGCCGAAGGTAAATAGATAAACAAGTTTAGAAGATTCTGAATTTAGAAATAATATCCAAACGGAATGGTAGAAAAGGTGTTGCTACTTTCTTATTCACCTCTCCGGCTGGCAAACACCAGAAAGACTAAAAGAGACAAACATGGTGGGATTGATAGAATCGTTGGGGAAGACAGGGGAACGAAGTAACTTTTTGTCTGGAGGAAAGAATTGAGTCAAAGTGACGTCGGTAGTCGATAACCAAAAGTAGTAATGAATGAAACGAATATAATCGTTGCAGTGTAGCTAACAATAGGCCTACTATAAAATGATAAACTTGACCCTGATAAATTGCATTTCGACACAGATCTACTGTATAGCTGCTTGACCTTTTCATCATTTTATCTTTGTGTAGTGTGTGATCAATAGAAAACCACCACATCTGTTAGGAAGGTCTTCTTCCGTTCTCTATTGTTTACTAATGTGATGTCTGGCCTATTGTCTTATTGTTCTCTATTGTTCAGTCAGTGATTACTGCTCTATCTCATTGCAACTTATTGAGCTCTTCTCGAGCACAATATTTGAATGTGCAACTCAGGATAATTTCCGTCTTAAATATTAAAAAACATGAGGTGTTGCCAGGAAATCAGAAGGAGGATAGCATTGACGAAGGAAGTTTTTAATATAAAAATAACCATCTTTGCAGACCTCTGGAAAAAGAAGTATGGAAGATACTAGTGAAGTGCTTTATGTGGAGTGTGAAACTTTGTGGGGGCAGAGACGATAAAGTGAAGAGAAACGACTAGAAGCATTTGAAATGTGAATGTTGAGAAGAATGGAGCTTGTGAAATGGACAGGCAGAATAAGAAATGAAGCTATGTGAAGAATGGGTGAAGAAAGAACGATGCTGAAACTGATCGGGAAGAGAAAAAGAAATTGGTTGGGTTACTGGCTAAGAAAGGAACTGTCTATTGAAGGATGCATTGAAGGGAATGGTGAACGGGAGACGATAGATGACTTTAAGATAAATGGATCGTATGCGGAGACTAAGAGGAAATAGGAAAGATTGGAGAATGCTTGGTTTGCAGTGAAAGACCTGCCCTTGGACAGAAAACTCTGAATGAATGAATGAATGAATGAATGAATGAATGAATGAATGAATGACATGAATGACAGTCTCTGGTGTATTTTTCGCCATAAATAATCTATAATAATAATAATAATAATAATAATAATAATAATAATAATAATAATAATATTATTATTATTATTATTATTATTATTATTATACTTAGTGAGTCACGGCGTATCTCGTCCTGCTGAGGTGCTTGCATGCCGATCCGGAGTTCCACTTGGGCGTGGATTCGATTCCCACTTGGGCTGATTGCCTGGTTAGGATTTTTTCCGAGATATTCTCCAACCATAAGGTGAATGCCAGGTTGTCAGTGGCGAATTCTCAGCCTCGTTTCGTCAAATACCATCTCGGTATCACCAATCCCATCGACTGTAAATAGTCTCATAGTTGATGTAGCGTCGTTAAATAACCAAGTGAAGAAAATAATTATGAGTGATGTGTCTACATTGAATTTTTTCTGAGGTTTGGTCGAAGATACGTTCATTTATAAAAGTAAATTCCTAAATGTAAGTTCCATGCAGATCTCAAACATCGCAATTCCTGCGTTGTTAGGCCAAGATACTTAGAATTTGTCGGACTCCAGCGTTGAACTCTCTTCAAAGTGAAGCTCAGTTATGTTAAATTTCATCCTTCCATAGCTTAATAACATCCCATAAAATAACTGGCATTCCATTCCTTGCATATTCTATTAATTTTTTGTACAAAAGACGATCAGGTTTTATCCGACTTCTTCGGTTTGCCTCACCGACGTCATTATTCTAACAAAACTCAGCTATTACCAAATCGTCATAGTCTTTAAATAACCTCAATAGTTAATAGGGACGTTAAAACATCATAATGCTAAGTCAGTGTGAATGGACACTCAAGAGTGAGAGGCCAAGATGCATTATAGACTATAATCAGAGCCCTGCACCTCTAGCGTGCCAGTCTCTCGAGATAGTTGCGAATCGTGCACAAAGAAAACGTGAATTCCGTCCTTGATCCTCTTGAATTATTGATGAATTGATTGAAAAAAGATACAGGAGAATCGATATGAATGCATGAAGTAAACAGTGTGGAAACATTTATTGATATTCGGAATAAGTGTTGGTTTACAACTTATTACCACTGATTGGTTCCAAATGCTTGGACCTTCAAACTTTTCTCATGATGTTAATCTGCTTCTAGGGGCAGAATGCACAGACCCAATCAGAATAGTTTCCTGCATGAATCACCGTCGGTAAATGTTACTTCTTTAATTGAATTCACTTCATAGTGGAGGATGTACAGTAATGGCCAAAAAAAAAAAAAAAAAAAACTGGACCGAACCTTGTAGCTGATTTCAGAGCCTTGTTCACTCCAGAGCACGATAGACTGGTAACTAAGACTTTCGTGGTTCAAATCCTGCCCGGGAAGGAAACTTGTTTTGTTCCTTATTGAAATTTATTCCAAATACTTTTCGATTTCTGGTAAAATTCATGTTCTGGCAATAATAAGTTAATTAAGTAGTAAAATATCGCTGCAATCGAAAAGTATTGGGAATAAATTTGAATAAGGAACAAAAAAAATTTTCCTTCCCCGACAGGACTCGAACCACGAAAGTCTTAGTTATCAGTCTGTTTTTTCCACTACTGTATATACTCTTCTTCGTGAACTACTATCGGTAGGCCTAAGTGTTAAGACTTCCTTCAGTTGAGTAGTCTCACTGTCTATCTGTCTCTCTCCGTTTAAAAGGGACATCGATTTTATAATGAATGGTTTCTTATTTCGCCCTGACATTGACACAAAGAAATAATAAAAAGGAACAATGAATCCTGTCGCTACATACGATCAAATATCGAATGACTTACGTCTGCAACTAAGTAGATGCATTGTTATTGACTTATACTGTTGTACTTCACAGGAAATGCGTTACTAAACTTCCGGTCATAAAGTGTGAGCAATTGTATTATGTATAAAAATTGGAAATTTATCCTTCGAAGAGGTGGAAAACTCAAATTTCTTGGAGCAACAATTACAAATATAAATGATACTTGGAAGGAAATGAAACGCAGAATAAATATGGGAAATGCCTGTTATTATTCGGCTGAGAAGCTTTTGTCATTTAGTCTGCTCTGAAAAGATCTGAAAATTAGAATTTATAAAACAGTTACATTACCGGTTGTTCTGTATGGTTGTGAAACTTGGACTCTCACTTTGAACATAGATTAAGGGTGACATTATCACCTTCATCTCACTCAGACTCTAGATAACCATCGCAGTTGATAAAGCGTCGTAAAATAAAGCAATTAAAGTATCTGTTTCTAAACATAGCATTGTGATTTTACTTGCTTCAGTTATATCTGGTAGCATTTGGCAACATTGTAAAGACGGTTGTATTACCGCTTTTAAGGCAATAGCATGTAGGTTAATATTTTCATGTAGAGTTGTGAAGTGACAATGAATTTCAAGAATCGGCTTGACAAAAGGCGCAAACGTGATGTAGAATTCGCGTTCATCAATCATATCACTTAGATTTTCTTGAAGTTCGGATTTTTTTCCGTAGTGTTTATAAAGTGAATGACGTGTGTGCGAATTCGCATTATAGTCTGGGCACCCTGGCTTCACGTGATGATATCATGCACAGATTGTTCGTTAGCCACGCGGATTCTTAATTCTCCGTCACGCGCGGGATGTCTATTCGTCTTTGTCTTTCTTTCTCATATGCACATCCATGGGAGAATACTTGGTTTCATCACGATACTGACGCCTTGTTATCGAAGATACACTAGAAGAGACGTGGAAGTTGCGAACAAAACCGGTCATTTCGACCGAAAACAAAAAATTGAGTTTTTTTTTGCGATACATTAGAAGAGATGTGGAGGTTGCGAACAAAACCGGTCATTTCGACCGAAAACAAAAAATTGAGTTTTTTTTGCGATACATTAGAAGAGATGTGGAGGTTGCTAACAAAACCGGTCATTTCGACCGAAAACAAAAAATTGAGTTTTTTTTTGCGATACATTAGAAGAGATGTGGAGGTTGCTAACAAAACCGGTCATTTCGACCGAAAACAAAAAATTGAGTTTTTTTTTTTTTTTGCGATACATTAGAAGAGATGTGGAGGTTGCTAACAAAACCGGTCATTTCCACCGAAAACAAAAAATGAGTTTTTTTTAGGATACACTAGAGGAGATGTGGAGGTTGCTAACAAAACCGGTCATTTCCACCGAAAACAAAAAATGAGTTTTTTTTAGGATACACTAGAGGAGATGTGGAGGTTGCGAACAAAACCGGTCATTTCGACCGAAAACAAAAAATGAGTTTTTTTTGCGATACATTAGAAGAGATGTGGAGGTTGCTAACAAAACCGGTCATTTCGATCGAAAACAAAAAATGAGTTTTTTTACGATACATTAGAAGAGATGTGGAGGTTGCTAACAAAGCCGGTCATTTCGATCGAAAACAAAAAATGAGTTTTATTTGCGATACATTAGAAGAGATGTGGAGATTGCTAACAAAACCGGTCATTTCGATCGAAAACAAAAAATGAGTTTTTTACGGTACATTAGAAGAGATGTGGAGGTTGCTAACAAAACCGGTCATTTCGATCGAAAACAAAAAATGAGTTTTTTTTTACGGTACATTAGAAGAGATGTGGAGGTTGCTAACAAAACCGGTCATTTCGATCGAAAACAAAAAATGAGTTTTTTTACGATACATTAGAAGAGATGTGGAGGTTGCTAACAAAGCCGGTCATTTCGATCGAAAACAAAAAATGAGTTTTATTTGCGATACATTAGAAGAGATGTGGAGATTGCTAACAAAACCGGTCATTTCGATCGAAAACAAAAAATGAGTTTTTTACGGTACATTAGAAGAGATGTGGAGGTTGCTAACAAAACCGGTCATTTCGATCGAAAACAAAAAATGAGTTTTTTTTTACGGTACATTAGAAGAGATGTGGAGGTTGCTAACAAAACCGGTCATTTCGATCGAAAACAAAAAATGAGTTTTTTTACGATACATTAGAAGAGATGTGGAGGTTGCTAACAAAGCCGGTCATTTCGATCGAAAACAAAAAATGAGTTTTATTTGCGATACATTAGAAGAGATGTGGAGATTGCTAACAAAGCCGGTCATTTCGATCGAAAACAAAAAATGAGTTTTATTTGCGATACATTAGAAGAGATGTGGAGATTGCTAACAAAACCGGTCATTTCGATCGAAAACAAAAAATGAGTTTTTTACGGTACATTAGAAGAGATGTGGAGGTTGCTAACAAAACCGGTCATTTCGATCGAAAACAAAAAATGAGTTTTTTTTACGGTACATTAGAAGAGATGTGGAGGTTGCTAACAAAACCGGTCATTTCGACCGAAAACAAAAAATGAGTTTTTTTTGCGGTATATTAGAAGAGATGTGGAGGTTGCTAACAAAACCGGTCATTTCGACTGAAAACAAAAAATGAGTTTTTTTTACGATACTACATTAGAAGAGATGTGGAGGTTGCTAACAAAACCGGTCATTTCGACCGAAAACAAAAAATGAGTTTTTTACTATTTCGGTATGTTTAGAGAGACATCTTTCTCAATATGTTACTATTTTTATTCCAACTCGGTCATTTTCATGAGAAACAGTATGGTAAAATCAGTATTTTCAATCAAAACCTTGTAATTCCATATCATACTTACTTATTGGCTTTTAAGAACCCCGGAGGTTCATTGCCGCCCTCACACAAGCCCGCAATAGGTCCCTATCCTGAGCAAGATTAATCCAGTCTCTACCATTATATCCCACCTCCCTCAAATCCATTTTAATATTATCTTCCATCTACGTCTCGGCCCCACAAAGGTCTTTTTCCCTCCGGCCTCCAAACTAACACTCTGTATGCATTTTTGTATTCGTCCATACGTACTACATGCCCTGCCCATCTCAAACGTCTGGATTTAATGTTCCTAATTATGCCAGGTGAAGAATATAATGCTTACAGTTCTGTGTTGTGTAACTTTCTCCATTCTCCTGTAACTTCATCCCTTTTAGCCCCAAATATTTTGCTAAGTACCTTATTCTCAAACACCCTTAACCTATGTTCCTCTCTCAAAGTGAGAGTCCAAGTTTCACAACCATACAGAACAACCGGTAATATAACTGTTTTATAATTCTAACTTTCAGATTTTTTACAGCAGACTAGATGATAAAAGCTTCTCAACCGAATAATAACAGACATTTCCCAATGCCAATATTTTTATTGTCTTTTTTTTGTATCAAAAACGGACATTTCCAACATTCTGTATGTGTTGCAATTATCAATCCATTCAAAATCGGTCATTTCCACTTGTATGTGCAAGAGTGATAATTTCTTATTGCTATTTGAAATTATTGTAAAAGTGTTGTATTCAGATCTAGGAAATTGGTACCAAAACTGTTAAGTTGTGTGAGCTTGGGCTATAGATCTACCGAATTAAAAGTTAGAAGCGCAACTCTCAATGTCAATGAACCACATCGACAAACATGTACAGTCGGGTGGTAACCAAACATGTGCTCCAATTGTCCACGGCCTTAGAACACGAAAATAATAAACTAATAATATTAAAAAAAAAAAACAATAATTTGTAAATATAAACTTTATAACACTCCAATCTAAAATAATATTTACCCATAATATAATATATAACATACAAAGTATACAATTATGATTCTAGCCTCATTATAACAAATAACAATGAACATTTTCATTTTATCAACAGTAATCTCAATAGAGGTTTTGATTTTATCTAGAGAAAATCAAAACTCGAGTGGGATTTAATTGACTATTACACGATTAAAAGAAAGTACATTAAGATTATAAGAAATAAAGTACTCTAATACAACAAAATATTAATTGACTTACTGAATTTCTATTTCACTAATGTTAGCTTCACCAAAACGTTCGAACGGAGCGGCCATTTTCAGTTGACTGTCTATGTTGTAAACAAATGACAATCGCAAAGCATGTTTTATAGTACCGTAAAGAATTTGCAGTTTGAAATGTTGGCAAACAAAGAAACAAATGGTAGGAAGGTGATAAAAACAGAAGAAAGTATATAAAGATTAGAAGAAATAAAGTACTCTAATGCAATAAAATAGATATTAATTGACTTACTAAAATTCTATTTCACTAATGTTACCTTCACCAAAATGTTTGAACGGAGCAGCCATTTTCAGTCGACTATCTACGCGGGAAACAAATTACTATCGCAAAGCATGTTTTGTAATACCGTAAAGAATTTGCAGTTTCAAATGTTGGCAAACAAGGAAACAAATGCTAGAGTAGTGATAAAAACAACAAACAAATGTAGGGAAGCGATAAAATTGTGCGATAAGCTGTCGTGATTGGTTGAAAGATGTCCTTTCGTACCGTTTCATTGGTCAAAATTAATATGACCTAGTAAAAGTGTAATAATGAAAAGAAATACTCCTTGTATCTTCAGAGAAAAATTAAAACAATATTTGCATTCTGAAAATATTCGTTCTACGTCACAAGACGTTACTGGAGCAAATCTGAAATATGATACAGTATTTCTTACTATTATCAGGTGAACAACTATTTTTTGAATCTAATAGTGTATCTCGTATGTGGCACATAATATTAAACCCTTAATTGTTTTCCAGAAACGTTTCTATTGTAATGACAGCTAGGAAGTTCGTATCGTAATTCCGATGTTGAACTTGGACTGTAACGCAACCGAATGCATAGCTGCACGAGACGTCAACATTTCACGAAGACTAATCCGGGAAAAAATAAACGTGTTACACACTCCTGTTTGCATAATTATTTAATAACAGACGAGTTTAGGGTCTACTTTTTTGGAATCATGCATAATATTAACATTACGCAAATAATACAATAATAACAGATTATCTCACTTTGTTCAGAATCTAAAATATTAATATAAATTAACAATATTCTTCAAACTATTCATGACTCTACACAGCTCCACAGAATGGTACTATGCGTTGTTTATGTGAACTGCGTATCGTCTGCAGATAGCGGGAGCTGGGCGAGGCGCGGGTGACATCTTTATTCTGTATCTTTATTGTCATCAAAATTATTATTCTTTTAGAAATCCAGTTGTTTCCAATTTGTTTGTTTGTGTTTCTTTGGGGGGATTACGAACACCAAATTCTCTCTGTATGCCCTTTGAGTAGCTGTAATTGAATTCGTAATCCAATATTGCTTCACAAGGAAGAGCCGTTGATTTATGTGTACTGCATTTTCAGTGTCTAAAACAAAATGTCGAAAACAGCTGCCTACAATAAGGAATAAAGAATAAACATCTGCGCATCTCGTGACAGGGAATCAAAACTCCTGCTTAATTTGACGTTAAAAACTGGTCATTAAGTGAATTTCCAGCCGAATAAATAAAGAATTTTCAACATTTGCCATAGAGGTTAGTAATCTCCCAAAGATACTCTACGTTTGAGGTATAACAAATTGTGGCTAGCATTATTCGTTTTGAAATAAATAAAGAAAGAAATGTGTTAGTTCTATATAAATCATAATTAATTGTGGACAATGCATTGTCTTGATCAAAATTGGCTTGGGCGAAGATGACTCTTGACCAGAAAACCACGTACCAAAAAGCAGCGGGCGAAAGAAGTGTGGCCGAAATGTCCGTGGGCGAAAAAATGTGGAGGAAATGTCCTGAAACCGAAATCACAAGCATTCACATTATCACAATTGATGTCTGTATAAAAATAATTGTAACTAGGGATAATCTTCACATCCAAAACATGACATTATAAGTATTGATGCGTGCAAAAATAGTAATATGCGTTACAAGAGCGGTATGTTGATGTTTTCATGTTCGAGGAAAAGATTGAAAAAGCGAAATGTAGTTTAGCTTTTTTAATTTCCGAGAACATGAAAACAAAACATACCGCTCGTGTATCGTACATTATTTTGTGCAAAGATCGTTTATTACATACCTGAAAGACGAATTTCTAATTAGTTGCAATGAAATCTCCATCTTGGTTTCTGTTCAATGACGGCAACTTTTAAAAACAAAAATATCTATCTTCAAATTGTTGCTATAAAATGTTTGCTGTGTTTACTATATTCCAGCAGGCCGTGATATACGTCTGTCTTTTTTTTCCCTCAGTCTATAAATGCGAACTTAAAACAAACGATAAGGTTATGTAATGATTTATTTTTCATTTTAATATTTTAACAATATTATTTATATAACATATTGCAGTAATAACATCGGCATCCGGAATCTTGTTGATTTTTTCACGGCTTCCTTAATGTTACTTCCATTAAAAATGCAGTAACTTTTGTGGTGTTGTAGAGTTTACTTAATTTTTGCAAATATTTAAAAACAATAATTGACAGTGCAATTTAGGTGAAATTGCAGTGGTAAGTTTCCAATTTATAATTATTACTATGTTAAACGTCTCTAAAAATAATCTGTTAAAAGCCTAAAGCAGTAAAATGAATATGGCGCTTAAGCGGTAAGAAGGGGGAAATTGTTATGTGTGTTACGTTAGGAATACTGAATGTGGTATTTCACACTTACCGCGTATTGGTTTTGTGCGGAAAGCAAGCAAATACGCACGATCTTGCACAAAAGATATATTCAACACAAAACCTGCCGCTAGTATATTAATTCAACTTTTTTTGTTTCCATAGTAACTTGCATATTTTCATGTTATGTTTATCAAATGTTTTGCGCAGTTCATAAGTATGGCTATCTGTAGGTTGTCTTTTCCGTGAATTGCTGTTAACTTTTCGTCAACAAACAAAAGACTATGCATAATGTTGTTTGGGTGTTTACTTTACCTTTTATGTAAATAAATATTTACTTAGTTTGCTTATCGATAGCATAGCTTGTTATTTGTGTGCAGAGGTGCCCTTAATCTCGGAGCTGTCTTCCCCCCCCCCCAAAGTAGTACCACAAGCCTCAACCTCATATTCAAGAGCGTAATCGAGTGTGATGACGGAAATTCCGCCTGCTTTGCTGTAATGTAGGACTGGTTGCCGATGACTGCGTGTTCATGATAAGAATTTAAGGGGAATGGGTAATCTGAACGAATAAGTAAAAGAAGTGAAGAAATTTTGTTATTACTGTTCAGTTTTTGAATCTACTACTAGGTTATTTTACTAGGTTATTTTATGACGCTTTATCAACAGCTTAGGTTATTTAGCGTCTGAATGAGATGAAGGTGATAATGCCGGTGAAATGAGTCCGGGGTCCAGCACCGAAAGTTACCCAGCATTTGCTCATATTGGGCTGAGGGAAAACCCCGGAAAAACCTCAACCAGGTAGCTTGCCCCGACCGGGAATCGAACCCGGGCCACCTGGTTTCGCGGCCAGACGTGCTAACCGTTACTCCACAGATGTGGACTTTTGAATCTATGAATTTACAATTTTTACAGCATACACACAAAATTAGCAAGTATATTTTGGTGTTTAGATTGTCTCTCTACCTGTCCACACCTGTGGAGTAACTGTTAGTGCGTCTAGCCGTCAAACTAGGTGGCCCGGGTTCGATTCCCGGTCGGGGCAAGTTACCTGATTGAGGTTTTTTCCGGAGTTTTCCCTTAACCCAATATGAGCAAATGCTGGATAACTTTCGGTGTTGGACCCCGGACTCATTTCACCGGCATTATCAGCTTCATCTCATTCAGACGCTAAATAGCCTAAGATGTTGATAAAGCGTCGTAAAATAACCTACCAAATCTCTCTACCTCATATACTTGTTTTTATACTTAAATTAAAGTTAAAAACGTGAATATTTTAGGAAACATTTTTGTCAGAAACTACTGGGGCTAGAAGGCTTAAATTTTGTATACTCCTACTTCATATGGTAGCGAAGAAACATACTAGTTACTTTCATATACATAGTTATCAAAATTATTATGGATTTTACAGGCAGAAAATAATGAAAAAAAAAAATGAAATTTTTTAAACATTTCTTTTTCAGGATGGAAAATATATTTATTGTTATTGAACGAATATTCACAATGTGATCAAAATGGCGGCAAATGTAGTCAATTGAATTGCAAATATGCTTGAATTTTCAGGAACCTGTAGTGTAAAGGGGTTTCGAGAAACATTTTCCTAAAATACCTATGTTTTAACTTAAATTTAATTAATACTTTTCAGGATTAAATTTTTTTATAAAATCACGTATATGGAGTATAAAGATAATGTGAAGACCAAAATATACCTGCAAATATTGTGTTCATGCTATAAAAATTGTAAATTGGTAGATTCAGAAGTTGAGTAAGCAAAATTTCTTCACTCATTCACAACAGCCTAGATCATCAGAGTACCGATCCCCTTAACCCTTAAATTGGCAAAACTTCATTTCTCACACTAGTCTATTAAACCGTGTCGGACCGTAAAGAAAACAACGATCGCAATGTCCATATTTTATAGTACAATATTATAGTATTGTGAAATTTTAATTTGCCTACCAATTTTTTTTCTATTCTATTAAAATTATAGCATATAGCCTATTAACCTGTTGTATCCTATAGGATACTTTGCCAATTTAAGGGTTGAAGGAAAGTTCAGAAAGTTGTTTTATTTTTCGTGGAGCATCTTGTTCTAGTCTCAGGTTAAGATAGAATAAACAATTACTCACTCACAATAGAATGTACCGGAACTAGTTCGATGAGTCAGTTGATTTAAATAAAATAGTGCGCAAACATAAATATGGCGTCGAGGCGAATCATGGTTAATAGATGACAAAAGATGAATCATTGTAGACTTTAAAGCTTCGTTGGTGATGGTTCGTTCACGTTGTCGGAATCTCAGACCGTTACAATGTTCTTTCTCAGTTAAATATATTTTTGCATAAAATAAACAAATGCATTTAAACAAAAACAAAGTGAATTAGTAATTTCTTTATTAAGCAAATAAATGAATAATGTTGTGTCTGAGATTTACAGAACGTATAAAAATCTTGTTCCTGATTCAGAAAGTTCTAGGCAAGGTTTTAGATTATTGTGCCTCGTCTTACTATTCCATTTATAATTGTTTCTACTAAGCCCCTGTCTGCACTGAGACCTAAGAGGCCTGTGAAGGACGTAAGGAAAAGGTACTGCAGTATTTATAACTTTTTGAACTTGTGGGATGAGACATTGTTGTACAGAGAGTAGAAATCTACGAGTATACTGAGAGTCACATAAGAATAGTTCCTAAACAGCAAATGAAGAGTCCACTGCAAGAATGATGGATGTCACTTTCTTGTCGAAAATGAACCAAGACTGTCAATGCATATCTTAAGACGTATAGAATGTACATAGAGAGTTATATGGCATTAACACTGATAGTCATTGTCCAGTAATGATCGGAAAATCACAGTTAAGCTTTGAGCGCTAAGCATTTGAAACTTTCAATTGCTTCTCCTGCAAAATGTATTCCAGATGACATCCATCATTCTTGCAGTGGACTCTTCAAATACTGTCGTCTTGTTAGTGTTGCCAACTGTTACCAGATATCACCATATGAAGTAAAATCACGATCCTACGTACTGAATGACTTATTTTCTTACCGTACTTTACCTTTATGTTGGAAACTTATTCTAAATAATTCAATAATTTGTAACATATTTTCGTAGCCAAACTATACGACAAAGGAGTCAACATGTTAGGTATTTTGTCTGGCAATCTGACATTCATTGCTTTGACTAGACAATTGATTCACGAGACCTAACCTAAAAATGTATTTTGTTTGACCACATGAAATTATTAGTACTAACTCTGAAAATAGAATGTCATTTTGAAATGTATGCTTAAGAATAGTTACAAAAGTTGTACTCTTGAATATCATTCACGTTATCTCGTGATCTTTCCTGTTGCTCGCTCTTCCTTATCGAATTGTTTCGTTCGCATTTCTATCGTCGGTAATCCCTGCTTGCGAGACCTGTACCAATGTGTAAACATGTGCTATTAATTTAAGTGGTTTAGGTGAGCTTTGTTGCAAAATGTGTAAGTAGCACTTTATCCCTTGTCTTCTTTTATGCAATGGGCTCGAAAGTTGAGTAGCAATTTGTAAACTTTAACAGCTAGCACAATAGGGTAGAAATTCCGAAAATAAACCGCATGGTTTTCTTCTTAACGCGATAGAACTGCTCACAGCGATGTGTGAAAAAGCCTTCAGTTCAATTAATGTAGTCTTAGAAGCAAGTACTGCACTGGGTAGAACGTATTGTTCACTTATTGTTTTTTTACTTGGTTATTTAACGACAAGACTAACTGTAGTAACTTTCGAGGAATATCACTTTTGTTGACGTCGTATAAAATTTTGTCGAATATCCTTTTGAGAAGATTAACTCCATATGTAGATGAAATTATTGGGGATCATCAGTGTGGTTTTAGGCTTAATAGATCGACTATTGATCAGATTTTTTGTATTCGACAGATATTGGAGAAAAATTGGAGTATAAGGGTACATGAGTTATTCATAGATTTCAAAAAGGCATATGACTCGGTTAAAAAAGAAGTTTTATATGATATTCTTATTGAGTTTGGTATTCCCAAGAAACTAGTTCGATTAATTAAAATGTGTCTTAGTGAAACTTACAGCAGAGTCCGTATAGGTCAGTTTCTATCTGATGCTTCTCCAATTCACTGCGGGCTAAAGCAGGAATATGCATTGTCACCTCTACTTTTTAACTTCGCTCTAGAATATGCCATTAGGAAAGTTCAGGATAACACAGAGGGTTTGGAATTGAACGGGTTACATCAGCGTCTTGTCTATGCGGATGACGTGAATATGTTAGGAGAAAATCCACAAACGATTAGGGAAAACACGGAAATTCTACTTGAAGCAAGTAAAGCGATAGGATTGGAAGTAAATCCCGAAAAGACTAAGTATATGATTATGTCTCGTGACCAGAATATTGTACGAAATGGAACTATAAAAATTGGAGATTTATCCTTCGAAGAGGTAGAAAAATTCAAATAACTTGGAACAACAGTAACAAATATAAATGACACTCGGGAGGAAATTAAACGCAGAATAAATATGGGAAATGCGTGTTATTATTCGGTTGAGAAGCTTTTATCATCTAGTCTGCTGTCAAAAAATCTGAAAGTTAGAATTTATAAAACAGTTGTATTACCGGTTGTTCTGTATGGTTGTGAAACTTGGACTCTCACTTTGAGAGAGGAACAGATATTAAAGGTGTTTGAGAATAAGGTGCTTAGGAAAATATTTGGGGCTAAGCGGGATGAAGTTACAGGAGAATGGAGAAAGTTACACAACGCAGAGGTGCACGCATTGTATTCTTCACCTGACATAATTAGGAACATTAAATCCAGACGTTTGAGATGGGCAGGGCATGTAGCACGTATGGACGAATCCAGAAATGCATATAGAGTGTTACTTGGGAGGCCGGCGGGAAAAAAGACCTTTGGGGAGCCGAGACGTAAATGGGAAGATATTAAAATGGATTTGAGGGAGGTAGGATATGATGGTAGAGACTAGATTAATCTTGCTCAGGATAGGGATCAATGGCGGGCTTATGTGAGGGCGGCAATGAACCTCCGGGTTCCTTAAAAGCCAGTAAGTAAGTATCAACTGCGAGATTATTTAGCGTCGATGGAATTGATGATAGCGAGATGATATTTGGTCAGATGCGGCCGAGGAAAATTTTCCGCGAAAATTTTTTAATGTTCCCAACTACTCCCTTTTCGAGAGATAGTTATCGTTAAAGAGATAATTATCGGTACTCAAGTGAGTCTCTCCTAGGCTGGAATGGGATTTCGCGCCTGCACAAGCAAGCGAGATACCGGTAGCCAGTAAATGCACCTATATGGTTTCGATCTCCAGACCTGCAAAGCGTTTGCGGTTTCCCACTTCCGACAGGTCACTCCGTGTCGAGCGTGCGGTCCCAACGTCTGCCAGACCACGTGGGCTGCACGTGTTCACCCTCCCCCGAGCGTTATAGCACAACTGATGAAGGCATGGACTCATTACGCGTGAGTGCGAGTATTTGCATGCAACAGAAATTCCGTCTAAAGACTTCGACGAATATGCAACCCACTAAGTACAGTCCAAATTTCTATGCAATTGCATGTTCTGGTCCTGTACATTCCGTCTGTTTTATGGCTAGGTATAAGTCATAGGGATTTAACGTGGTCACAATAAATCTGTCTCTAAAAACAATGAAGTAACAACTTGATCAGGTGGCAGTGTTTAGAAATTAGCAGAATTTGACAATCTGTAAAACAAGAGAACATCAGGTTTCGTCTAGCAAGCAAACTCTTCTTGTATACCCCACTTCTCACAGTTTTCATCATACACCTTTCCCTATACCTACTTGTCTTCATCCTACACAATATCCTTTGCTTCATCATATACAATTTCCTTTATGATACGTCCATTTATTTTTATCAAACACACTTCCTTTATTATACAGCCATTTCTCTTCGGCATACGCATTATCTTTTTATTATACACCCAGTTCTCTTCACCATATACATTTTTTTATACGTCCACTACTCATCATACGCAGTTCCCTTTTATTATAGACCCACTTCTCTTCAATATACACACTTACCTTTGCGATACACCCATTTCTCTTCGTTATACACATATTCCTTATTATTGACCCACTTCGCTTCATCACACACACATCAGCTTCTCTTCATACACACTTTCACTTATTATACAACCACTTCTCTTCATCATACACACTTTTCCTTTATTAGACACCCACTTCTTTTCATAATACACACTTTTCCTTTATTATATACCCACTTCTCTGCATCCTATACACTTTTCCTTTATTATACAACCACTTCTCTTCATCATACACACTTTTCCTTTATTATAAACCCACTTCTCTGCATCATATACACTTTTCCTTTATTATATACCCACTTCTTTTCATAATACACACTTTTCCTTTATTAGACACCCACTTCTTTTCATAATACACACTTTTCCTTTATTATAAACCCACTTCTCTGCATCATATACACTTTTCCTTTATTAGACACCCACTTCTTTTCATAATACACACTTTTCCTTTATTATATACCCACTTCTCTGCATCCTATACACTTTTCCTTTATTATAAACCCACTTCTCTTCATCATACACACTTTTCCTTTATTATAAACCCACTTCTCTTCATCATACACACTTTTCCTTTATTATGCAACCACTTCTCTTCATCATACACACTTTTCCTTTATTATAAACCCACTTCTCTTCATCATACACACTTTTCCTTTATTATATACCCACTTCTCTGCATCATATACACTTTTCCTGTATTATACAACCACTTCTCTTCATCATACACACTTTTCCTTTAATATAAACTCACTTCTCTTCATCATACACACTTTTCCTTTATTATACATTCACTTCTCTTCATCATACACGCTTTTCCTTTATTATACACTCACTTCTCTTCATCATACACACTTTTCCTTTATTATACACTCACTTCTCTTCATCATACACGCTTTTCCTTTATTATACACCCACTTCTCTGCATCATATACAATTTTCCTTTATTATACAACCACTTCTCGTCATCATACACGCTTTTCCTTTATTATAAACCCACTTCTCTTCATCATACATACTTTTCCTTTATTATACACTCACTTCTCTTCATCATACACGCTTTTCCTTTATTATACACCCACTTCTCTGCATCATATACAATTTTCCTTTATTATACAACCACTTCTCGTCATCATACACGCTTTTCCTTTATTATAAACCCACTTCTCTTCATCATACATACTTTTCCTTTATTATACACTCACTTCTCTTCATCATACACACTTTTCCTTTATTATACACTCACTTCTCTTCATCATACACACTTTTCCTTTATTATACACTCACTTCTCTTCATCATACATACTTTTCCTTTATTATACACTCACTTCTCTTCATCATACACACTTTTCCTTTATTATACACTCACTTCTCTTCATCATACATACTTTTCCTTTATTATAAACCCACTTCTCTTCATCATACATACTTTTCCTTTATTATACACTCACTTCTCTTCATCATACACACTTTTCCTTTATTATAAACCCACTTCTCTTCATCATACACACTTTTCCTTTATTATAAACCCACTTCTCTTCATCATACACACTTTTCCTTTATTATATACCCACTTCTCTGCATCATATACACTTTTCCTGTATTATACAACCACTTCTCTTCATCATACACACTTTTCCTTTAATATAAACTCACTTCTCTTCATCATACATACTTTTCCTTTATTATACATTCACTTCTCTTCATCATACACGCTTTTCCTTTATTATACACTCACTTCTCTTCATCATACACACTTTTCCTTTATTATACACTCACTTCTCTTCATCATACACGCTTTTCCTTTATTATACACCCACTTCTCTGCATCATATACAATTTTCCTTTATTATACAACCACTTCTCGTCATCATACACGCTTTTCCTTTATTATAAACCCACTTCTCTTCATCATACATACTTTTCCTTTATTATACACTCACTTCTCTTCATCATACACACTTTTCCTTTATTATACACTCACTTCTCTTCATCATACACGCTTTTCCTTTGTTATAAACTCACTTCTCTTCATCATACACACTTTTCCTTTATTATACACTCACTTCTCTTCATCATATACGCTTTTCCTTTATTATACACCCACTTCTCTGCATCATATACAATTTTCCTTTATTATACAACCACTTCTCGTCATCATACACACTTTTCCTTTATTATAAACCCACTTCTCTTCATCATACGTATTTTTCCTTTATTATACACTCACTTCTCTTCATCATACACGCTTTTCCTTTATTATACACCCATTTCTCTTATTCATACACACTCTTTCTTTTTTATACACCCAATTCTCTTGATTATACAGACTTTTCCTTTATTATACATCCACTTCTCTTCATCATATAAACTTTTTTTTTTATTATACAACCATTTCTCTGCATCATGCACACTTTTCCTGTATTATACACTAACTTTGTGTTCATCCTATTGATTTTCCATCTCAAAATTTGTTTCTGGACTTTAATGTACTTAACGTAAGACAAATTTATTATATTGTATTAATAAAATTCATACATAAAAATCGAAATAATTTTGAATTATATTCTCATAGTTATGAAACAAAAGGTATGAATTCTTTAAGATTGTTTGAACCAAAATGCAACACTGTTACAGTATTTAATCATAGTAGTAATTTAGGCCCAAGAATATATAACAAATTTATATTTAAATATCCTAATCTTGCCAATTCTAATAGTTCTAGTATTAAATTAAAAAAGTTATGTATGGATTTTCTAAAAATTGAAAAATTGTAAATTTAAATCTATATACTATAATTGCATAGTAGACATAATACAAATTGTATTGTATACTTATTAATTTAAATTCAGGAATCCGCCCCTGAGCACGAGTTCTTCTCTTTCAGGGGCGAGCTAAAGTTTTTTTCTGTATATATTATATGTTATGTTATAATTATTAGCAAAATAATAAATAAATAAATCACACACTGTCGTCTCATCATCTTTATCTCACGTTATCTTCTCTTCATAAACTCTCTTTGTATATCATTGTTTAGTGAGCTGTCTAAAGACAGGTCTGAATCTCATGACACTAAGGCATCACTTATGAGAAAACTAAGCCAGGAGATAATGGGATAGGTGGCCAGTTACTGTCCTCCATTGCGTACATCGCCGACTAGCTAGCTACATATTGCACTAATCAGACTTCAGATGTATACAAACAATTTCCTCTGACACATATCGTCAAGTGAGATGTACTGTCTGATAATAGTTGTACATATCAGCCAGAATCTCAATCAGAGGTTGTTTATCATTGTACACCCACTTATGTACATATGCACCCACCTCATCATAAGATTTCCCTTTATAATACACTCAATTCATCACAAAACACCTCCCTTTATTATACACTTTCTCCGTTTTCTCTTTCCTTCCTTACTCTCTACCTTCACGTTTCAATCATCAGTGGCCACCAAAAGCAAGAGTGTTATCTGCGGATCATATCACGTGCGTAGTGACCAGAGCTGTCGTTAAGCATGTTTCTTGGTGCACTACATTTGCCTATGCTGATTTTATTCCAGAAGTTTTAAATTGCGAGTCATGGGAATCTCCACGCCGAAAAGAGTGTTAAGTGAAGATTTGCCATACGTAATATTCTCGCCGTTCTTTTTGCATCTTCTTTTTACTATAATTCCTCAGTGTTTTTAATTTTCTACTTCTCTATCAAGCTTTCCTTTGTCTATTTATCCCTTTTCAAATATATTTTCTTGTCTTGTTTTGTTAAACTCTGGATTATTTTTATGACTATTACACTTTTACTACGTCATACTACTTTTGACCAATAAAACGGTATGAAAGGACGTATTTCAATCAATCATGGCTGCTTATCGCACAATTTTATCGCGTCCCTAGCATTTGTTTAATTTTATCGCGTCCCTAGCATTTGTTTTTTTGTTTGCCAACGTTTCAAACTGCGCTGGTCTGGACGTCAAAAAAAAAACAGAAAATTACAAACCACTCCAGTCGATGCACAGCAGTTTCAAATATGACTCGCATTGGCAGTCAAGAACAAGAATTAATAAAGATCATTGGTCATACCTATGCATCTTCCCTGAAATCCTTTTTACAAATAAATGAAGAGCACCATTCGGAAATCCTGAATAAGTTGAGGAATAGGCCTACATCAACGAGTTCCAATTCTTTTACGCACACGTCCAATATAACATCAGCTGAACCACTAACCACTGAAACATTCAAATTTGAAAATTGTATATTCAATAATTATTCCTTTTAAAATTATTCATGTTTATTTTTTATGTCATCGTCGTTAATTAAAACTTTTCTAACAATTGTATAATATTATTTACATTATGCTATAGGTTCTGCTATATGATATTATGGATATAGATTGTTTAATATTAAAATTTATTGAAAATCATCTGTCAAGTGACGTTGATTACTGGGATTCGGATAATTGAAGTGGAATGCAACTGTTTTAATAAAAATGAAACTGAATCAACAAAGCCTTCTTGACTAGTAACACTGCCATCGTGATCTAGATCGAGAAGGCATTGCTAGTAATCGTCTACAGAGTTCAATGAAGATTCCATAGTTGGCACAACTTATAGCAAGATAACAGCTAATCATAACACACTACTGTCATCTAGCGTAATATTTGTAATGTTGAGATGGTACGATAATACATTTGAAGACAGTTGTATTTTCGCAAGTGAATATTTTATTGTATTGGAGTACTTCGTTACTTCTAATCTTTATATACAGGGACATCATTTTTTTACTAACATTTCTAATATTAACCTGGCTATACCTTTGGATTAACGGTTGAGAACCGGAAACACTGTTCGCTACCCCCATCCACGACTGGAGTTCGATGATACTGGCGTAATGTACAAACAAATCACTTCACTAGGTATAGGAGGGAAGAAAAGTAGTTCATCCATTTACGTAAACTAGGAAATATCGCGATTTTGAGTCTGATAATTCTCATTAGGTTTTTGTTTAATCAAAATACAGTACAGTATTAACAATGAGTGTTTTTACTCACGAACTGAGCTGTCCATGCGGACGTATTCATTATGCAGTGCATATTATACTGTCTACAGCACATTAGCATACAATATAGAGAATGAATTTAAATTGAAAAATAATCATAATATGGATATTTAAACACATTTTTGAAAATGGTGGCCGTTCATTTCGATACAGGCTTCAGTTCTAATGCGCATATTATCGCACTATAGACTATTGTACGTAATTCCAATTACCAGGTTCGTACTTCGTATCAGTAACTCATGTTGAAATAATTCTGTATCTAGTCTGTAAAAAAAAAAGACCTTACGTATTGTAAATTCAATCTTCACTTCTGCCCGATCCGAAAGATAAAATTACTCAGACGTGCTACCTAGTGTCCGTCCAAGTGGTTACGTCGCAGCATCGTAGAAAGGGAGGAAATCACATGACAGTTAATTACTTAACGAGATCCTTTTATTTAAGTTATTTTAAAAATTATATAGGTATAATATTACGTAGACGTCCAATTCCTAACAGAAATTAATGTTCCCAGAAAAGAGCTAAGACAGCCCAGCCACTAGCATTTACAGAGAGGCGAATAGAAGCAGGTGGGGGAAACCGGGATGCGACGTAGGCAAATCGAAAATGATGCAATATTGATAGCTGTTTCGTCACTGGAAATCGCGAACATATTTTGGAACGTACTGTTTACTATGACCGTAAGGTTACTATGACTGTATATGCGGTCTTGGATCTGTGTGGAGGACGGTTGAACTTCATTAGTAGAAGGGGTGGGAGTGAAGTACATTCAAAAACTCAGGTACAATAAAAATTGAAGTAAAAATAAAATGATGTCCCTGTACTTTCTTCTAATCGTGTAATAGTCAATTAAATCCCACTCGAGTTTTGATTTTCTCTAGATAAATCAAAACCTCTAGTGAGATTACTGTTGATAATTTTTGTTCCGATTGCCAGTGCTGTCCCTTCCTTTCAACGTATGTAGAATATTGTGGCCCATGAGCAGTCAAGTGGTAGTCCGTGGTTCGATTTTAGTTGAGCCGTCCAAAAGCGATAGGGGCGTGGCTTGGTGAGTGGGAACTCTTCCGGGTGCGCTGCCTGCGAACAGGTTTTTCTCCCTCGTGTGGCCTTCTGTACGAGCGACATCGAGAAGAAGCGCTGTTGCTCAACTGCAACCTTGCACGCGCCTTTATTAAATCTCATTTTATGAAATTGCTCCCCTGTTCGGCATGCTTTCGGGTCACGATCTCGGATCCGGGCTTCCAAAATTAGACTCCGCCTTGCGCAAGCGCAGCGGCCCTTCTAATTTCTTTGGAATTCCAATATTCGACTCTCATTAACCACGGATGTTGCTTATAGTTATTACACGATTTGCTTAATAAGAAAATGCATTGAAATTCCGATCACATACGATAACAGTCAACCACGTAATGGGAATAAAAAATCTACCAAAGTCAACAATAACATCGTCATGACAACAACACCTTCACAAAAATCGACATCAAAATGGTCCAAAATGATCAATAACACAACCATCAAATCAGTCATCATCAACAATGGTACAAAACGATTCATGACCAACAATACTGTCACCAAACCAATTTCAACATTATTCTCATCAAAACCTTTATCGACCACACTGTCACCAAACGAGTTACCACCACCACTGTCAACAGATCAATCATCAGAACAACAATATCAACAAACCAGTATTGTCAAGAAACTAATATCATCAACAACACTGTCAACAAAGCAATCATCTGTGACAACATTGTCAACAAATCAATCATCAGATCAACACTACCAACAGACCAATATTATCAACAACACTCAACAAACTAATCATCTGCGACAACATTGTCAACAAATAATCATCTGCGACAACATTGTCAACAAATCATCATCAACAACATTGTCAACAGATCAATCATCAGACCAATACTGCCAACAAACCAATATTATCAACAACACTATCAACAAACCAGTATCATCAACAACACTGTCAACAAATCAGTCATCAGCAACAACGCTACCAACAAACCAATATTGTCAACAATACTGTCAACAAACCAACCATCTGCGATAACAGTCAACATCAATCGTAAGAACAACACTGTCAATAAATCAACCATCATAACAACACTACCAACAAACCAGTATTATCAACAACACTACCAGCAAACCAATATTATCAACAACACTACCAACAAACCAATATTATGAACAACACTGTCAACAAACCGATCATCTGCGACACATTGCCAACCAATTAATCATCAGCAACAACATTCCAACAAACCAGTAATATCAACAACACTGCCAACAAACCAATCATCTGCGACAGCATTGTCATCAGATCAATCATCAACAACACTACCAACAAACCAATATTATCAACAATACTGTCAACAAACCAATCATCTGCGACAACATTGTCAACAAATCAATCATCAGCAACAACACTTTCAGCAAACCATTCATTTGCAACAGTACTGCCGACAACCAGTCACGTGCAACAGCATTGCCAACAAACCAATAATTTGCAATAACATTGTCAATAAGTCAATCATCTGCAGCAACATTATCATCAAACCAATAATCGGGAATAACAACATTGTCACACAAACATTGTCACCAAACCAACAAAAACACTACCACAAAAATAATCAACAACATTCCCACCAAGCAAGTCATGTGCAACAGAATTACGACCAAACGATCTGCAACAATATCGCCACGAAACTAATCAAGAACAAATTCGTGAGAGGTTTACATGCTATAGGGACAACAGTTTATTTATTTATTTTTTTTTTTTTTGCATAGATTTAGGTATTGTTCCTGACTTTTAAGATATCTGCGATAAATGCTTTGTAAATTTATACAAGTGGTGGATTGAGTGTGGATTATATCCATGTAATGTCACCAAATATTTGAACTTCTGAACTTGTTGAATAATTTTGATATTTGAAATCTTCTATTCTACTTCATATTTTATACAAAATGCTATAACATTTGTTTTATCTGTTGATATTTGTAAATCTTTCACTTTATTTAGTGATTAAATCAACTCTCTTGGTAAATCAACTTCTGATTTCTCTAGTCATCAGCACTGTATAATGAAGTAAATATAAACAATGAGATCTGAAACAAGGCGTGGAATGAGATTACATGAAAGTGGAGCTGTTTCGGTGCTTATCGGAAGTGAAGAGTTTTCTAATAATGAAACGCCAGGCCTGGGAGTTCCTTGAGCAACGAGTCAGCCTTGCGAGGGAGTTGAGGAATATAAAAGAGAAATCATCCTCCCGACAGATGTTGAAACAAATAATGGTCAGCTCTGTGGTGTTCGACCTCTTTCTCCATGTGATGCAGGGACAGTCTGTAATAGATCATTCATTCCCAGCCAGAGTGAAAACGGACAAGGGCCCCACCCTACAGGCTGGCCAGTAACATTGTAACTGGTATCTGTACTATTCATTATCGTTATCAGCATTTGTTCGCCGTCATATATATCAGCTGTTCGTAGTGGACATAGGGTTCTGACGGCAGCAACTGATAGTGTTACTGCTACTACCACTACTATTACTACCATACTATTACTGTCCACACCTGTGGAGTAACGGTCAGCGCGTCTGGCCGTGAAACCAGGTGGCCCGGGTTCGATTCCCGGTCGGGGCAAGTTACCTGGTTGAGGTTTTTCCGGGGTTTTCCCTCAACCCCATATGAGCAAATGCTGGGTAACTTTCGGTGCTGGACTCCGGACTCATTTCACCGGCATTATCACCTTCATCTCATTCAGACGCTAAATAACCTCAGCTGATGATAAAGCGTCGTAAAATAACCTACTATACTATTACTGCTGCCACTACCACTGCTGCTGCTACACCATTACTATCAGAGGTCTGCATCAGACGTTTTCGCTCGAGCGCCAAGTAGTTCATAGCATAATCCGATAGGTAACGCACATGCATGATGGGTAAAATTGTCGCGAGCGATAAATCCTCTAACGGTATAAGCCGAGCGTTAGGCATTCGTTCTTGTTACAGTGATGAACTGTGTAGTAACATCATATATGTTTATCATTTCAAAATTTTGCAGTGTTTAACTAACCTCTCCATAGTACAACTACAAAACTTGCTTTAAAATGTACCGGTAATATAAATGTTGTAGGTAAATGTTTCCCCCCCCCCCCACACAGAAGTGATTTTGTTTTTGCCACATCTGATAGATGCTATTGGATGTAAATGTAATTATTATAAGTGGAGAACACAATCACGATAATGCAAGAACTGTATCAAGTTTTCTAGTAATAATAATAATAATAATAATAATAATAATAATAATAATTAGTGTATCAATCTTTGCGTCTGTAACAGTTGTGCAGCATGATTATTCGTTTTATTATATTTTCTGTGACGTTATCTCTGTACTAATATTGTTATTAATATTCTGCTATATCAATAATATTTTGTAAAACGTTTCTACATTGTCGCAGTATATAGGCGGAACACTATGTATGGACCTATCATATTATATATGTGGTAAATCAAATATTGAATAATTATTAATTAGGAATAATAACTGTATATCGAAGTTTTTCATACTATTTTATTTATAACTTTATGTTACTGTTTTGGTACGTTCCCCCTCCATACTCATTAATGATATAGCCACGACACATGATAAGGTCACAGGAAGGTCTTCTTGCCTCATCTACTGTACGCTACAATTTAAGCCATGGCGGAATATCAGACTTAATTTAAGAATATCCTTTCCTTTTAAAGTCTGGAGGAGTTCATGTATGTAGTATGAACAGCTGTCCTTATAGCTTAGAGAAATCATGAAGTGTTAATGATAGGAAAGACTGGTGAGGATCACCCTGTGTTTACCGTTGTGGGCATCAGACGTTATTTGATTTCAAGATGACTTCCAGTGGTAAACATTTCAAAATTTTGCAGTGTTTAACTAACCTCTCCATAGTACAACTACAAAACTTGCTTTAAAATGTAGTATAAATGTTGTAAGTAAATGTTCCCCCCCCCCCACACACACACACAGGAGTGATTTTGTTTTTGCCACATCTGATAGATGCTATTGGATGTAAATGTAATTATTATAAGTGGAGAACACAATCACGATAATGCAAGAATAATAATAATCTCTAATAATAATTAGTGTATCAATCTTTGCGTCTGTAACAGTTGTGCAGCATGATTATTCGTTTTATTATATTTTCTGTGACGTTATCTCTGTACTAATATTGTTATTAATCTTCTGCTATATCAATAATATTTTGTAAAACGTTTCTACATTGTCGCAGTATATAGGCGGAACACTATGTATATGAGCAAATGCTGGGTAACTTTCGGTGCTGGACCCCGGACTCATTTCACCGGCATTATCACCTTCATATCATTCAGACGCTAAATAACCTAGATGTTGATACAGCGTCGTAAAATAACCCAATAAAATAAAAAAAACACTATGTATGGACCTATCATATTATATATGTGGTAAATCAAATATTGAATAATTATTAATTAGGAATAATAACTGTATATCGAAGTTTTTCATACTATTTTATTTATAACTTCATGTTACTGTTTTGGTACGTACCCCCTCCATACTCATTAGTGATACAGCCACGACACATGATAAGGTCACAGGAAGATCTTCTTGGCTCATCTACTGTACGCTACAATTTAAGCCATGGCGGAATATCAGACTTAATTTAAGAATATCCTTTCCTTTTAAAGTCTGGAGGAGTTCATGTATGTAGTATGAACAGCTGTCCTTATAGCTTAGAGGAATCATGAAGTGTTAATGATAGGAAAGACTGGTGAGGATCACCCTGTGTTTACCGTTGTGGGCATCAGACGTTATTTGATTTCAAGATGACTTCCAGTGGTAAACATAAAGGTTTGGAAAATTGGAGAGAAAGCTTGGGCGGTTACACCACAAAGAGAGATAAAAAGAAGCTGTTCTGTACACGTGTAGACGAGACGTCCCGTCTGCACGGGGAAGGAAAAGTAGCTCCAGGGAGTTGTTTTTTAGGTCCCGTGATTTCGGTGGCCTTCGTTACAGTCGGAGGATCTCCAGCAGCAGCAGGTGTGGCCCGGTCATTCGATGCACTCGTACCACAGAGCGCGATGTTGCAGGCTGTAAATTTAATGTAATACATTATTTAACCCCATTTTAACATTCATTCCTTCATAGTGTTCTGCCTAAAGGCACGTCTTTCACTGCAAACTCAGCATTCTCCAGTATTTCCTATTTTCTGCCTTCCTCTTTGTCTCTTCATATGATCCATATATCTTAATGTCATCTATCATCTGATATCTTCTTCTGCTCCGAACTCTTCTCCCGTTCACCATTCCTTTCAGTGCATCCTTCAGTAGGCAGTTTCTTCTTAACCAGTGACCCAGCCAATTGCTTTTCTTCTTTCTGATCAGTTTCAGATTCATTCTTTCTTCACCCACTCTCTCCAACACAGCTTCGTTTCTTCCTCTGTCTGTCCACTTTACACGCTCCATCCTTCTCCATATCCACATTTCAAATGCTTCTATTCGCTTCTCTTCACTTCGTCGTAATGTCCATGTTTCTGCCCCATACAATACTACACTCCACACAAACCACTTCACTAGTCTCTTCCTTAGTTCTTTGTCTAGAGATCCGCAGATGCTCCTTTTTCTATTAAAAGCTTCCTTTGCCATTGCTGTTCTCGTTTTGACTTCCTGGCAGCAGCTCATGTTACTGCTTATAGTTCACCCCAAGTATTTGAAGCTGTCGTCCGCTTGCTGTACTGCCTCATTTAGAATACGCAAGTTTATCTTATTTACTTTTCTTTCTATGACCATGGTCTTCGTCTTGTTGGCATTTATCTTCATCCCATACTGCTCACAGCTGTCATTTAGCTCTTGTAGCATATTCCTTAGTATCATCTCCTCTTCTGCTAACAACGCTATATCAGAAAATTTTACACACTTTATTCTTCTTCCACCTACTGTCACTCCTCCCATGTTCTGAAAACAGTTCTTCACTAAATCCTCCAAGTAGATGTTGAACAGGGTAGGTGATAAACAGCAGCCTTGTCGTATTCCTCTCCCTATTCCACTTCCTTCTGACATTTCTTCTCCGATCCTGACTTTGACTCGTTGTTTCATATAAAAGTTACTGAACTTTCCTTCCAATCCACGCCAATTTTCTTTAGGATCCCATCAGTTTATTCCAATCCACTCTCTCAAACGCTTTTTCTAAGTCCACAAATACTATATACACTTCTTTATGCTTCTCTAGGTCCATTTGTAACATTAGATATTATTTATACACCGTAAGATAAAGAAAAAATTATTGCAACGAGAGTGAATCACTTGGAGAATTCTTCCTCAACTGTTTTGTACATCAAAGATTCTCATAGTAATTGTCGGGATTGAATCCTAGTATCTTTCGGTCAGATAGCGTCTACCAACCGAAATTATCTGCAGGAAAATATAGTAATAATAATAATAATAATAATAATAATAATAATAATAATAATAATAATGAACATTAGGAATCAAATTTGCTTACGAAAAGGAAGTGGTGGAAGTAGTGATAGTGGTAGTCAACTGTCCGAAAACCAGTGGCGTAGCGTCAATGTAAGCTAAAAAGCTCAGCTTCCCCAATTAATAATAATTTCATAATAAACCTGCAGTTTATGAACAAAATTATTTATTAATTTTAATAGAATTTATATTTAATGCGTTAAATATTGTGATGCGGCAGCTCAGGATGATTTGTGATGCAGCAGTAAACAAGAAGCCTGCACACATCAGCTTCCAAGCAAACTGGTTTCCTTCACTCATTCTTCTTTGTAACCCATCCCGCAGATTTTCCATCCTTTTGTAACTAAACTACCCTGGTCGCAAGGCTCGCAAGAAGCTAGCTTTTACATTGAAAATAATGTAGTTTCCGAGTTATCCCTTTCGTGAATTGTGTTCAGTTGAAGTGTTAGTGTGCACTGTGGCTGATATAATAAATAATGAGTGAAATAACAATTCCTGACACCGATTTACTTGAATTTTTAGGACAATTCTATTATCAAGACTGACTTACGAACAAAAGTGCGATTTAAAAAAACAAATGACCGTGTCTATTTGTTAGAGATATGAAATCACATTTTACTACGTACCATTTGAGGTCATGCCTTATTGCTGTTACTTACGAGGTTCCAACCAATCTTCGGACTGCTGACTTGACATTGACTACTATTTATTCTAAGACTATATTTTTGTAATACGTTTTCTCATATAAAGGGTGCGTCAGAAAGAACGGATGGATTTCAAACTATCGATACGCAACGAGGAGAGAGATATAGTGAGGGGGACCACGACTGTTGGGTCAGCCATAGAATGCAGTTTCAGTTGAGAATATGGTATTGGTCTGACGTACAACGTGCTTTCATCGTAGAGACATTTTTGTAAAATGAAGAGTCTGTGATCGCCACTCAGGACTCATTTCGACATCGGATGTCACGCTAGGATTCCAACTCGGAATACAATTTTGCGGTGGGTGGCTTCATTTCGTATCACAGGTTCAACATTAAAGAAGAAATCACCTGGACGAAATTCTATTGCACTGAGATTGTCCGAGGCTACGGTAAGATCTCGCGCCCTGCGACTTCTTTCTTTGGGACCATTTGAAGGCGTAAGTTTGTAAACATCGATCACATACACTGGACGAACTGAAGACAGCGATTCATGAAGAAATCGTGGCAATTGCACCAACTATGACTGTGAAATTGATGGCGAACTTCAGAAAACGCCTCGATGCCTGTATTGAAAGCCAAGGACATCATATGAATAATGTTGTTTTACATAAATAAACTGCATGTATTGGTGAATATGTTGATAACAATAAATTTTTGATTTGATGAATCTTTACAATTTTCTTGCCATGTGAAATCCATCCGTTCTTTCTGACGCACCCTGTTCAAGGAAAACAACTTGAGTTAGCTTCCCCTGTTCAAAATTTCATGCTACGCCACTGCCGAAAACAGATCTGAATCTCACAAATAATGATACTAACATAGCACCAATTATGAGGCAACTAGACCAGGAGATAATGAGGTAGTGTGGCCAGTTTCTCTCCCCCTCCATTGCATACATCACCGATTAGCTACATATCACAATAATCAGACATTGTTCTTCCTCTAGCACATATCGTCAAGTGAGATCATGAAGATGTACTACCTGATAATAGATGTACGTATCAGCCAGAATCTCTATGAGAGGGAAGTGGTAGATCCTATTATAAATGTTTATGTTTTGCGTAACACGAACCAAATCATAGTTATAGCTTAAATTATCTTAATTTGACTGTACTTACTTACTTACTGGCTTTTAAGGAACCCGGAGGTTCATTGCCGCCCTCACATAAGCCCGCCATTGGCCCCTATCCTGAGCAAGGTTAATCCAGTCTCTATCATCATATCCCACCTCCCTCAAATCCATTTTAATATTATCTTCCCATCTACGTCTCGGCCTCCCTAAAGGTCTTTTTCCCTCCGGCCTCCCAACTAACACTCTATATGCATTTCTGGATTCGCCCATACGTGCTACATGCCCTGCCATCTCAAACGTCTGGATTTAATGTTCCTAATTATGTCAGGTGAAGAATACAATGCGTGCAGTTGTGTTGTGTAACCTCCATTCCCCTGTAACTTCATCCCTCTTAGCCCCAAATATTTACCTTAAGTTGACTGTACGCACCAAAAATCACCTATAGTGTTCTCACTTCATATATAAAAAGACATGATAAAAACTTAAACTTTCCTAAGCTTTCCTAAGATATTACAAAAATTTCAGGGCCATTCATTGCGTTATTTAGTTTTTGTTACCAAAGAACCACGATCTGTAAGTTTTTATAAACCAGTACAAACATAGCATGTTAACTTATCTACTCAACAAATGCACTCGGTGGCGAGTATTATCATTCTTATCAAGAACTCCGCTGGTTATAACCAGGGTTGGCCGTGTAAATTAAGTATCACGTAATAAAACTTGAACTTGTATTTTCAGTTTCTTTAAACTTTATTCTCATAGTTATTGAACAGATTTTATATTTCAACAATCTCCGGATAAAATGTGTAATATATGCATTCATATTCAAATGAGCCGTTCGGAGCAGAAGTGGTGTGTCAATTTTGACTTACATCACTTTTGCCCTGAACGGCTCAAATAAATAATATACAAAATACAATTCCTACTTTCTCTTTGTTTTTTTTCTCTCTCTCTCTCTCTCTGAATCTCTCTGCTCTTCGTATATACATTTACAGGCAAAATATGTATTCATGTCATTTACATTTGTATAATAACGACCGAATCATTAGCCTAGTTTATATGAACCGTTCAGACCAAAAGTGGTGTAAGTCAAAATTGACTTACACCACTTCTGCTGTGAACGGCTCAGATGTGAGAGGAGTACGACAGGGATGTCCTTTATCACCAACTCTTCAACATCTACTTGGAGGATTTAGTGAATAACTGTTTTCGGAACATGGGAGGAGTGATAGTAGGAGGAAGAAGAATAAAGTGCATAAGATTTGCTGATGATATGGCGTTGTTAGCAGAAGAGGAAATTATACTAAAAGATATGCTACTGGAGCTAAATGACAGCTGTGAGAAGTATGGGATGAAGATAAATGCAAACAAAACGAAGAGCTACGGACGATGAATTATTTCTAGGAGAAGGAACTAACAGGGTAAGGACAGTGTCGTTAAGTTTATCAAATAAAAAGAAATCTCTACCTGAATGAGAACTCCAGCCAGACTTTCCCAATTGTTTCTCACCGACGACTTCAGAATACCTGCAAGCAATCCGGAACGTTTCGTCCCAAAGAATTTTCCTGGAAGCAATTCCCGGTCTGCTGAGAAACTGAGAAGATCGGCGACAAACGACTCCTTTCTTCTCTTCACCCTCTTTGTATGCCATATTGGCATGAATCCGGAATATTCTGCCTCGCTACTAAATCGAACCCAGGACCTCACAGTGGTAAGAAAGGGCAGAGGCCACCGTGATTACCGAATACTGGAACACAGTTTTGTGACTTTCACTTGTCTTTTAATTCGTCGGTGGCTGAGAGATTCACTGCGCGTTGCCTACAGGGCCAGGGGCAGGCGCACTGGAGCGCTGTGTGTACGAGGCGGGAAGTGTGTCAAGGGCATGCGCACTGTGAGCTGCCTCGCTATTGGTTGCCCAGCAACCAGAACCGATTCCGTCACGTCTCCTTGGAATCGTAATAAAAAAAATTCTAATCAAACTTTCGATTTCACGTTTTTTGTCTTGTCATTTAATTTCTTAGTTTTCCCCCCAAGACTCCGTAATAGAAGCAGCTCATTGGCTGGGTAGTGATTTCGTGACATGCTCAGATTGTTCTAAGCAGCATTGCGCTCTGGATAATAAAAACACAGCAATTTCAGTTCTTATGCCTATTATTGTTACTGATTGTATTTTGCTTTTAAGGAGTTGATACACCCTTCTTTGGAACAGTTTATTGTAATAGTGCTGGAGCAGAAAAGAAATAGACAATATTATTTTATATTCCTTTACTTTCTTTTTCAATTTAAATGACTAGTGTATTAATCTCCTTTTTATGTTTTCTTAAGGTATATGTACACCTTTACGTACAATAGTAATATGCGTTACAAGAGCGGTATGTTGAAGTTTTCATGTTCGAGAAAAAGTTTGAAAAAGCGAAACGTAGTTGAGCTTTTTTAATTTCCGACAATTGAAAGAAAACATACCGCTCGTGTATCGTACATTATTTTGTGCGAAGATCGTTTATTACATACCTGAAAGAGGAATTTCTAATTAGTTGCAATGAAATCTCCATCTTGGTTTCTGTTCACTGACGCCAAATTTGCAAAACAAAAATATCTATCTTCAACATTGTTGCTTTAAAATGTTTTCTGTGTTTACTATACTCCAGCAGGCCGTGATATACGTCTGTCTTTTTTTTTCCTCCCAGTCTATGATGAGTCTGGAATCTTGTTGATTTTTTCACGGCTTCCTTAATGTTACTTGCATCACGAATGCAGTAAATTTAGTGGAGTTGTAGAGTTTACTTAATTTTTGCAAATATTTAAAAACAATAATTAACATTGCAATTTAGGTGAAATTGCAGTGGTAAGTTTCCAATTTATAATTATTACTATATTGAACGTCTCTAAAAATGATATGTTAAAAGTCTAAAGCAGTAAAATCAATATGGCACTTAAGCGGTAAGAAGAGGGAAATTGTTATGTGTGTTAGGTTGGGAATACTGAATGTGGAATTTTAGACTTTCCGCGGATTGGTTTTGTGCGGAAACCAAGCAAATACGCACGATCTCGCACAAAAAATTTTGTTTTGCATAATTTTGCTCTGTAAAATTTTTATACAATTGAGAATGGTACCAGAAAGAGAATGAAGTGTACAAATCCCTTGAAATTATGTCTATATTGTTTATAAAAATTATTTTGTTTATAATTTGGACATACAACTTGAAACATGATAGCTCATGCAGTTTTTAAGATAGAGCCACATTTTTTCACTGTTTTATAGCTAAAGCTATTCTTTAGTGCCTGACATTGAGCTATTTTTTATTTTCATTTACATTAATTAAATATTACCATATATGTAACATACTAATATTTTATGTTGTATATATCATGTAAAAAAATCCATAGATAATTATTAACTACATTAATGTTATTTTACTCATTGTCAGGCACTAGGGGACATTTCAAGCTTCAAAATGCCACCAATATCTTCTTGGTATCACCATATTTGACTGAGATATGTTTAAAAGAATTAAATATTCTAAAATTACTATTTACAGGAAATTAACGACAAACTTTCAGAGCCTAGAAGACTGCATCATATGTCACCCCTTAAGCAGCTTCATGTCGGTCCAGTTTCAGCTTCTTTCTGCCTCTCAAATACCTCCGCCTTGTTTTAACTTCAGGTGTTGAATGTTTTTTTGGCATTTTTGTCCTTATTTTCCATTGATGCAACAAATCCTGCGATGGTGCTTGTCCCAGGGTTTATGCCCATCCTCCTCAGAATTTTAATTTCTCCTTTTGGTCTCTTATTAAAATGACGTACAACATCACTGACACACAAATTAACAGTTTTATGACTAACAGTAAAAGATTATAAATTACTTCATTATGTAAAAACGTGTTTTCAATCTAATGATCATGCCTTGATATCTATGCATCTATTTTGGGACTAGAAAGAAGTTTATTTTACAAGCAATGCTGGACGAGGGGATTGACTGCTACGAGGATCACTCCAAAAGCAATCCACAATTTTTATTTAAAAATTACATTTTTAGCCTATAGCTTTGCTATTTTCATAGAATGTAGATACATCCTTCAGGAACAATACGTCACTTTTCCACATAATCCCCGCACCTTTCAACTGCCTTACGCCACCTCGGAATGAGGGCCTGTATACCTGCACGAAAAAAGTCTGAACCAACACGTCTGAGCTACTCTCTGGCGCCAGTCACGGGAACGACTTAAATTAAATTTGAATACAAGGGGGAAGGATGTATCTATGACCTCCATAAATTGCAAAGGTTTAGAATAAAAAATAAATTAAAAAAAAATGTGCATTACTTTTGGAGTGATCTTCGTAGAAGTGACCGTGGCTGATGACGCAGAATTTTGGAAAATGGGACTTATCTGAAAAACCACAAGGCATAAATCGAAAATTCTTATATCAAATTAAAGGGAGAAAATTCTCTATTAAAATAATTATATTTTGAAAATTCTAATTTTTCATCATTTTTTGCGTTTTGTGGATGTACATATACTTTAATGAGAAAGTAGACTTTTGTCTTCGAGTACGATATTCATGTCGATTAGATTTATGTTTTATTTGATTTCTGTGGTAGTAAGTTAGTAAACTATATTTATAAACTTCTTCAATAGGCAGTAGGGGAGACTGTTGTACCTTTAAACACTTTTCACATTTTATTTTTTATTTTTTAATTTTGGGAAATGAAATTTTTTAAATGAAAAAATGCTTGAAGTAATTATTGAAGATTCCTTTACAACTTCCTGTATGCATTTTCCTGTTTTACAGATCTATTAAGGATGGAAAAAATAAAATGAAGGGATATGTAATGTGTTCAAAGGTACAACAGGATCATGTACCTTGGAAAATACCCTCTTGTAAGTTGGAACACATGCAATATAGGTAGGAATATAGCTGTAAGAACTGACAATCATATTTAAAATGTATTTTCAATCATAAACCAGAACAGGCTTCTCTGATTGAGATTTTATTTCCTGGAGAAGCAATAACAGCTTCTACAGCTTTCTTCAAGACATCCGGATCAATTGGGGGGCCTCTTAACTCCAGACTTACTTCGTGACATGATCTTAAAATAAAAGAAAAATAAAAACCGATAGTATCGTGTAATTTGGAAAACATGTTCCGTGGTACAAGATGTTTTGTGTTCAAAGGTACAAGAGGGTGCACGTTTAAACAAATATGGCTCCGAAACTAGAGAGTCAAATAAATCATGGAAATTAAAATATGTTATTACTCACCAGATGATAGGGAACACACCGTACTTGAAAGATATTAACAAATACAATCTGGTTTTGTGTTAGAAGACATACATCAATGAACGAAATGTTTACTTTGGTACTAAAAAAACTTCTTTTTTCCACGGAACTCACACTTTGCAATAAATCAAGCTGAAACTAGGACCAGAGCTACTTAGCGGCTTTCTCTACAATACTTCATTTTGAGTCCTCTAGGTAGCAGCAAACATTAAAAAACAAAAAATGTTCAAAGGTACACTATGCTAAAGGTACAACAGTGTCCCCTACATTAAAATCTGTATAAATTAAATTTGTTTTGTTTAGGTTTATCGCGTAAACAATAAGACTTAGTAGAAGTAAGTGAAATTTACAAAATCTGCTTTAAAAATGGGCAGCAGTTATTTCTAATTCACTTGCACGTATTCGACTATTCATCCATACATAACGTTAATCGTTCACACATTATAATGATGATGATCTTGGCTAGTAGATCGAAATAGCGCTTCAGTAATTTCCCTTTGTGTGACGTAGGTATCTGTACATAGACGTACGTAGGAGGCAGTGTTAGAGATATCGGCCGTATGCACTATCAGAACAATGCCACGATCTCTCCACTGGAAAACGTGCGATGAAATCTTTTTATTCTTTCAAAACAAATATCAGGAAAGTATGTCAAAGCAAAAATAGCTGGATTCATTTCTTATCACTCACTTTCACCTTCTGTTATCAAAGCATCATTGTATCAACTACCAGTGCCATTCATTCGGACGGAATAGAGACACCTGTGTTCGGAGACAATGCGTTGCAATCAGCTAGCAACGTGTCGAGAGCGTGTGAAGAACGGACAGATGTTGCTCGCCGATTGCTATTTGCATCACGGAATCGAAGACAGAGTACACAAGGCGTGCATTTTAATTTGTACCGAAACACTTGCCCACAGGGAAGACGAGATATTTCGGGTATGTGTACTGTCTTATGAAAGGCCTCTCTTTGTTTAGTTGTTTTAAGACCCATTTAAGGGGACTTGTACATGAACGAATACAAAAATCATAATAAATTTGCTCGTATTTAAACTGTGTCTGCACAAAAAGGGTTAGAAAAGGCTGCTCAATAGGATTTGCAACTTGCACTACCTTTAACATACTTGTACAACTTTAGGCCTATGCTGATATTGACGTAGAAGCAAGAATTCGTCCTTCATTAGAAGAGGCTTTTACTGCATTGAAACTGGAGTTAAAATAAACTGTGTCTGCACAAAAAGGGTTAGAAAAGGCTGCTCAATAGGATTTGCAACTTGCATTACCTTTAACATACTTGTACAACTTTTAGCCTATGCTGATATTGACGTAGAAGCAAGAATTCGTCCTTCATTAGAAGAGGCTTTTACTGCGTTGAAACTGGAGTTAAAATAAACTGTGTCTGCACAAAAAGGGTTAGAAAAGGCTGCTCAATAGGATTTGCAACTTGCACTACCTTTAACATACTTGTACAACTTTTAGCCTATGCTGATATTGACGTAGAAGCAAGAATTCGTCCTTCATTAGAAGAGGCTTTTACTGCATTGAAACTGGAGTTAAAATAAACCAGTAAAAAAACAGTATACATGACCATTAGTCCATATCCATTTCAGCATATCTTGACAGGAGATTATACAGGGGGTATGCTTTGAGATATAATTACTTATGGCTTTTAAGGAACCCGCAGATTCATTGCCGCCCTCACATAAGCCCGCCATCGGTCCTTATCCTGAGCAAGCTCCAATCTCATCATATCCCACCTCCCTCAAATCCATTTTTATTTTATTCTCCGATCTATGTCTCTGCCTCCCCAAAGGTTCTTTTTCCCTCCGGCCTCCCAGCTAACACTACATGCATTTCTGGATTCACCCATACATGCTACATGCCCTGCCCATCTCAAACGTCTGGATTTAACGTTCCTAATTATGTCAGGCGAAGAATACAAATGCGTGCAGTTCTGCGTTGTGTAACTTCCTCCATTCTCTTGTAACTTCATCTTAGCCCCAAATATTTTCCGAAGAACCTTATTCTCAAACACCCCTAATCTCTTTTTCGCTCTCAAAGTGAAATTCCAAGTTTCACAACCATACAGAACAACTGTTAATATAACTTTTATAAATTCTAACTTTCAGATTTTTTGACAGCAGACTAGGTGACAAAAGCTTCCCATATTTGTTCTGCGTTTAATTTCTTCCCGAGTGTCATTTATATTTGTTACTGTTGCTCCAAGATATTTGAATTTTTCCACCTCTTCAAAGGATAAATCTCCAATTTTTATATTTCCACTTCGTACAATATTCTGGTCACGAGACATAATCGTATACTGTACCTTGTCTTTTTGGGATGTATGTACTCCCAAACCTATCGCTTTACTTGCTTCAAGTAAAATTTCCTTGTTTTCCCTAATCGTTTGTGGATTTTCTCTCAACATATTCACGTCATCCGCATAGACAAGAAGCTGGAGTAACCTTTCAATTCCAAACCCTGTCTGATATCCTGAACTTTCCTAATGGCATATTCTAGAGCCAAGTTAAAAAGTAAAGGTATAGTGCATCTCCTTCACAGTGAATTGGAAAAGCATCAGACGCTCTGCTGTAAGTTTCACTGAGACACATTTTAATCAATTGAACTAGTTTCTTGGGAATACCAAATTCAATAAGAATGTTATATAAAACTTCTCTCTTAACCGAGTCATATGCGTTTTTGAAATCTATGAATAACTAATGTACCGTACCCTTATACTCCCATTTTTTCTCCAGTATCTTTCGAATATAAAATATCATATGAATAGTCCATCTATTACACCTAAAACCGTACTGATTTACAATTCTAGTGGTGGTAGTAGTGGTGGTGGTTTTATTTTATTTATGTTATTTTAAATCCACCACCAACAGGAGCAAACTTCCAATTATATGTGGCTTACATTGATACATATGCAAAATGCATAATAAGAAAAAACAAAACAAAACAAAAACACAAACGAAAAAAGAAAGATACATAATATATGCTAGAATATAATATTGCAGTTAATTTAGTGTCAAATGTCAATATAATATTGCATAATTTTTTCAAAACTAGAGTAAAACACATTATAATGGGCCTACATTTATTCATAATTTAAATATCTAAGGAAATACAATTCTTTTTAATATTGTATGAAATTTTGTAACTGTTAAAGTGAAATCTAATTGAGAATCACAGTATTAGAGACTAACAAACAGTGGAGCGTTCTTCAAGGAAACAGTTATAGTAATTGGAATAACAAAAGGTTGCCAATGTCGTAATTCTGTTCTTTTTACATTGAACTGAAGGAATTCAATATACCATTAACAGTCTTATAGAGTAAAATTTTTGGCTATTTATTAATCGTCTAGACTTTAAAGTTTTATAGTTGAATTAAAAAAAGTAACTGATTATATGAAATTTGCTTTTCATAATACGATACGTGATGTTTTTTTAAAATATAAATAACGTAAAAATCTTTTCTGTATCCTTTCTATTTGCATCTGATGGGACTGGACCTGAGGTGGTGGTAGTAGTAGTAGTTACAGTGGTAGTGATAGAGATAGTGGTAGTCAGAGAACTTTCGAAGATGGTTTTCAATTCTCAAGTCTCAAAAGTGGTAACAATCTCCGAATTTTAGTGAACTCGTTGCTGCCCTTGTGATCTGGTGAGGAATTGGAACGCCTCGGCCGGGATGTTTCCGGTCCACTGCAGAGGAGGCACGCTGCCCCAGCTCTGTGGACAGTGGGTATGATTATGAGAGAAAGCGAACACTATTGTGGTGCGGCCTACGTCACGGGCCGATCATGTTTTGTCACCAATTGAGAGGAGCGTACAAGGAAATAGGCGTGTGTATTTGTGTCTGTCAGTGTTGACAGCTCTGGTTGCCGCAACATCTGTTAGCACAACAACAGCCTCTTCTGTTATCGGTACCTTCGTGTTCTAGAATTAAGTAGGCGAGAATGTTTTCCAGCTCTGAAAATAAATAGTGGCATTTAAGTGACACATGACTTTCTTGTTACTCATTTTATGTAATAAAGACGAAAACAATCCACTACAGAACAAATGAAGATACATGTCGAAAGACAGTGAAGTTTAAGAATACTCAACGATTATACAGTGTGTAACAAAAATACATTTCAACACTTCAGGGAAACATTCCTCACATGTAGAGGATGAAAATATGTAGGACAGACCAGAGTAACTGTAAACAAATGCTGTAAGAAATACAAAACTGTCAATATAAAAATTTTAATTCGGGGAATATTTAAATTAACATGTTGGCTAACCTACAAAGCAGTTTTGCGCCAAGTAGGAGTAACTGATTGTATTGCATTGTACAGGGACATCATTTTATTTTTACTAACATTTTTAATATTAACTTGGCTATACCTCTCGATCAACGCCGTTTGCTACCCCTTCCACGACTGGAGTTCGATGATACTGGCATAATATACAAACAAATCACTTTACTAGGTATAGGAGGGAAGAAAAGTAGTTAATCCATTCACGTAATCTAGGAAATATCGCGCTTTTGAGTTTGATAATTTTCATTAAGTTTTTGTTTAATCAGTACTGTATTAACAATGAGTGTTTTTACTCACGAACTGAGGTGTCCATGTGGACGTATTCATTATGCAGTGTATATTATACTGTCTACACCACATTAGCGTACAATATAGAGAATGAAGTTAAATTGAAAAATAACCATAATATGGATATTTAAACACATTTCTTAAAATGGTGGCCGTTCATTTCGACACAGGCTTCAGTTCTAATGTGCATATTATCGCACTATAGATTATTGTACCTAATCCCAATTACCAGTTTCGTCCTTCGTGCTAGTAACTCATGTTGAAATAATTCTGTACCTACTCTATAAAAGAGTACCTTACGTACTGTAAATTCAATCTTCACTTCTGCCCGATCCGAAAAGATAAAATTATTCAAACATACTATCTACTGTCCGCCCGAGTGGTTATGTCGTAGGGTCGTAGAAAGGGAGGAAATCACGTGACAGTTAATTACTTAACGAGGCCCTTCTATTTAAGTTATTTTAAACAGTTATATAATATTACGTAGACGTCTAATTACTAACAAATTAATGTTCTCAGAAAAGAGCTAAGACAGCCCAACCACTAGCTGGCGAATAAAAGCTGTTGGGGGGAAACCGGGATACGACATAGGCAAATGGACGACAGTACCTGTCCGAAAATGATTCAATATTGGAAGCTCTTTCGTCACTGGAAAACGCGAACATATTTTTGGAACGTACTGTTTACTATAACTGTAAGCTTGTATGCGGTCTTGGATCTGTGTGCAAGACGGTTGAACTTCATTAGTAGAAGGGGTGGGAGTGAAGTACATTCAAAAACTCAGATACTATAAAAATTGAAGTAAAAATAAAATGATGTCTCTGTATTTATTAACATTCCATGGTATTCATACATTGCTTTACAGCTAGAATATGGAACAAGTCAAAAAATGTAATACTATTATAAAGTCTTAATTTATAGTCACAGTTTAATTGAAATGTAAACAGACGATATTTACAATATAGTCTACTAGTACAACACATAGTTTTAGTATCAATTTCATGAAGTGCTATTGAATGTCATGAATTCACCTACAGAATAGAAGGCGCGAGAAATAGGTACTTCTTTAATTTGGCCCTAAATAATCCTATGTTTTGAGTTTCGTTTTTTATATCGATAGGGAGGCTATTAAAACTTTTTACTGCCATATAACGCACTCCTTTTTGATAGCACGATATACTTGCCGATGGAGTATGAAGGTCATTTTTTGACATGTATTTATGCTATGAACTGTTGAATTAGTTACAAAGTTTTCACGATTACATACGAGGACGATTATTAATGAAAAGATATACTGACAAGCCATGGACATTATTTGTAGTTTTTTGAAAATAGTCCTACAAGATTTCCTAGATTTGGCACCTACTATTCTTCTAATTACTTTTTTTTGTAATAGGAATATACTGTTACTATCTGTGGAATTTCCCCAGAATATTATTCCAGAACTCATTACCGAGTGGAAGTATGCAAAGTATATTGTTTTTAAGGTATTGATATTTACTATCTCTTGCATAGATCTAATAGCAAAACATGCTGAATTTAGTTTGGGGGTAATTTCTTTAATATGATTTTTCCAATTTAACACATTATCGATTTTTAAGCCAAGAAAGTTGGTTGTTGTAATTTCTAATAGGGATCTATTGTTAATTATTGCGCTAGAAATTTGCGAGGTTAGTTGTGAACAAATGTTTTGTAAGAGTCTACAAAAAAAGTTGAGAAAGAATTTTGCTTCACCTTCACTTTTGCCATTGTAAGTAAACGTACAGTGCTATTTTTTAAGAATATGTTGTTTTTATGAGTAATGTATAGTAGTTAACATTTATTACAATGGTTTTGAGATCTCCCATAACCTCTGTTCATTAAATTATGACGTGTTTACATTTGCCCCATTGTTTTATTTGCTTGGGGGTAATTGTGAACATGTTTTAATATGGTTACATTTAATACTTTTCAGTAATCAAAATGTGAAGAAATTATATTAGAAAAAGACCCCCACCCAACTACAATGTAGAGGATTTAGAGAGAGTTGTCACAGATGTGAAAAATAGTAACTACAGTTATCGTGAAGCTCAGGAAAGGTACTGAGTTCCTATATCCATCATATATCATAGGTTAAAGGGACGAAATGCACCAGTTACCAAAATTGCAGTTGCAAGGAGTACAGGTTCACTAATAAGTTGATAGGACATCAGTTAGTTTAACATTTCCATAGTGCGCATTGTAAACACATTGATCGGAGACAGTTTTCAGTCTATGATACCCTTCAAGTGATCGAGTGCGACCGGTTGTCCGTGATGCTTCATCGAGTGTTTTGCTTTCTGCGGAGTCAGGACACGCGGCAGCCAGCCTGCTGCTTATAGTACGGAGCGAGTGAGCGACCGCGCATATATCATGACTAGGAGGCGGATGTTGATGAAAACTCACTTTATTTTTCACATTAGGACGATGCCTATTAATATATACATCTTTTCTATGTTAATATCAACGTAAAAAAGTAATTTCTTATATTGCATTTTTTGATATTTTTGAACTAATAGGTCACATAGCAGAAATTTTGGACCCAAAATATATAATGCATTAATTAGAGCTTACCCTGAGCTAAGTACACTTAACACACATATATTTAAGAAACAAATCAGATTAATTATTTAAGCTAATTGAGTTAAAAATTGATATTCTAATATTCATGTACTTTTGTATTTTCTACTTGTATATAGACCCTATTATTACATGCTGTATGTATTTTACCACTTATTAATGTTATTGTGCTCAACGAACTCTCTTAATTTTGTGATATATTTTGTATAACTGATCTGAACTGCCCCCGAGGACGAGCTTCTGCTCTTTCGGGCTACAATGCCTAATGTAGCTCAAGTGTAAACTATTAAATAATACAAATACAAATTTTTATATTTTTTCGGCATTTTTGGTTAGTTTTAATACTTTGAAGAACTTTTAGATTATTTGGAATGTATTTTACTTTCTTCTTCACCGATAGGTCGTTAAATCATTTTCTAACCAAATAGGTTAGTAGTAATTTCCTACTGAATAACTGAATAACAGTGAAGTTTCAGTTTTATAGTTTAGAACAGAGTCTAAAGTCCATCCGTCATTCCACTGAAGGTTTCAATTCACACAACGGAAATAATATAAAATGCTTGACAACAGCTTAGTTTAAGTGAGGGCTTTGACCGCTACTGTTCTTTCGTCGGTACAAGAGTGTCCTCAGAATTTATGTTTGAAAGGAGGGAAACCTTCATCATGTCCTGGACAGGACGTTGTGTCCTCAACATGGTTCGGAAGGGATGTCTACTGTAGTAGACAGTATTTTTAACACAAAGATTGCAAGAATGCACGCTGCGCCCACAATTTGTTTTGTCATTCACACTCCCTCATCTGTAACATCTGGTAACAAAAGTGAAGCGCGGAAGGAGGAGGAGACAGAGAATGAAGGCACTGGCATGGACCACCCCTGATTGAAACACATTGTAAACCCTCATTAAAATCTATAGTTTTCTCTTAAAACCTTTATTTTGTTGCATGTTCTTTTCCTTTATCTTAGCCAAATTCCAGGAAGTTGCCTCCTCTTGCCGAGATTTTCAAAGCAGGCATTGAAACAAGGTGACTAATTTTTAAGAAGTTGTGGTGCAAGTACGGTGAATAATATTTAAATGTCGTTTTGTTTTAATGTCATGTCATTTTTCCATTAGTTTAAGGTTATTTTAATGATCATTTTAAGTAAATTTTTAGGTCATGAACAGTAATCATGACTCTCGGTCGGTCCTTCTTCATGAAATGAAGAGCTCGAAATTTTTTTCTTCTCTTCGTTTTTACGTTTTATCCCTAAATTTTTGACAATCACTTTTCAAACACCCTGTATACCGTGTATTAGAGGAATAATATTTTCCGCGAGAGACAAAGCGTTAAGGCTGGTTCACAATAAACCGGGAACGAGAAGCAGAGGACGTGAATATGAAAAATTTTGATGTACAATAAACCGAGAACGTAGACGACTATGCATATCGATATGCATGTCAATAACGATATGTAAAGTCGATATTATGCATTCTGATGTTATTTGTATATAATTGACTAATGGCGTTCTCTCATGAGTACAAGGCAGCCAACATAAACACAGATTAACCAACTTCGAAATTTAAACTGAAACATTTCATTAGGTACGGTACTATAAATATGCCCATGCATCTTTATTATCACAAACTATTTTAAGTCTACCATAACGTAAAATAATTAGAGAAGAAACATTTGTAATAGAACAGAAATGAACACAGCAGTAGTTATTGAATTGAAGCATGAATATGTAATGTGTAATACAACCAATACAATAATAAAATATGATTCACTTACGATCGGTGTTCAAAGCTGCAGCTATTGAAAGCCACATATTCTCCTTCATTTTCTCATCTTTATACGAGGCGCGCCGCTTATCGTAAACGGGAGGATTTTCCTCAACACTCAATATTAGAATCTCATCAAATAAAACTTGCTCCATGATGCACAGCACAGAACAAAATAATGCATAGGTTATGTCACGGTCTTCTTGCTACAAAATATACGACGACAAAATAGCTTTTAGATGGCAATAGAATGAATCTAGTGGGCTGTGATCGGAAACGTGAACGCCAAAGTTGAAACTTGGCCAACTCTCCGTTCCCGATCTCGGGCTCCGGCAAGCTTTTCGTTGCTCACATTTAAATGTACACATTTTAATAATTTTACCGTTTTCGTTTTCGTTCCGATTCTCGTTTCCGGTTTATTGTGAACCAGCCTTTAGAGTGCTCCAATCTGTGTTATGTATTCGGTAGTTGGTTGACCTTTCATGTTTCGGATCTGTTCCGAACTCGTCAATTCTGCCGCGAAGTTAATCGTCAAGGGTAGTAACGGCCGGGTCACGATGCCGGAGCACTTGACCTTAATGGCTGCTCGTAAGAATGGACATAATCTGCCTGATCATTTTCTTTTTGGATCGTTACTGTGATGTTGTATGCAGGACGCTTTCTCTGAGTTACCTAGCAATTACAGGTCGTTATGGTTACGCAGTCCTCGGGGAAACATAACGTGCCAGCACGATGCTGATCGACGCTTTGAACGGTACATGTATGCAGCCCTCTTGTCATATTGTGGTCTAGTGTCTGCTTTGGACATTCTGTTCAGTCTTCACAAAGAGCGGAGGATAGAAGACTGTTCGCTACTTTATGCCTACACCTCGGAGTTTTAGACACTTAAGCCCGGTTGCAGAAACACCGATCAATAGTAATATGCGTTACAAGAGCGGTATGTTGAAGTTTTCATGTTCTAGGAAAAGTTTGAAAAAGCGAAACGTAGTTGAGCTTTTTTAATTTCCGAGAATTGAAAGAAAACATACCGGTCGTGTATCGTACATTATTTTGTGCGAAGATCGTTTATTACATACCTGAATTTCTAATTAGTTGCAATGAAATCTCCATCTTGGTTTCTGTTCAATGACTGCAAATTTGCAAAACAAAAATATCTATCTTCAACATTGTTGCTTTAAAATGTTTTCTGTGTTTACTATACTCCAGCAGGCCGTGATATACGTGTCTATTTTTTTTCCCCCAATCAATGATGAGTCTGGAATCTTGTTGATTTTTTCACGGCTTCCTTAATGTTACTTGCATCACGAATGCAGTAACTTTAGTGGAGTTGTAGAGTTTACTTAATTTTTGCAAATATTTAAAAACAATAATTAACAGTGCAATTTAGGTGAAATTGCAGTGGTAAGTTTCCAATTTATAATTATTACTATGTTAAACGTCTCTAAAAATAATATGTTAAAAGCCTAAAGCAGTAAAATGAATATGGCGCTTAAGCGGTAAGAAGAGGGAAATTGTTGTGTGTGTTACGTTGGGAATACTGAATGTGGTATTTCACACTTACCGCGTATTGGTTTTGTGCGGAAAGCAAGCAAATACGCACGATCTCGCACAATAATAATATGCGTTACAAGAGCGGTATGTTGAAGTTTTCATGTTCGAGGAAAAGTTTGAAAAAGCGAAACGTAGTTGAGCTTTTTTAATTTCCGACAATTGAAAGAAAACATACCGCTCGTCTATCGTACATTATTTTGTGCGAAGATCGTTTATTACATACCTGAAAGAGGAATTTCTAATTAGTTGCAATGAAATCTCCATCTTTGTTTCTGTTCAATGACGGTAAATTTGCAAAACAAAAATATCTATCTTCAACATTGTTGCTTTAAAATGTTTTCTGTGTTTACTATACTCCAGCAGGCCGTGATATACGTTTGTCTTTTCTTTCCCCCAGTCTATATGAGTCTGGAATCTTGTTGATTTTTTCACGGCTTCGTTAATGTTGCTTGCATGACGAATGCAGTAACTTTAGTGGAGTAGTAGACTTTACTTAATTTTTGCAAATATTTAAAAACAATAATTAACATTGCAATTTAGGTGAAATTGCAGTGGTAAGTTTCCAATTTATAATTATTACTATGTTAAACGTCTCTAAAAATAATATGTTAAAAGCCTAAAGCAGTAAAATGAATGTCGCGCTTAAGCGGTAAGAAGAGGGAAATTGTTATGTGTGTTACGTTGGGAATACTGAATGTGGTATTTCACACTTACTCCGGTTCTGTGCGGAAAACAAGCGTTGCCTAGTAATTACTAATCAGCGATACTTCTTCATTGAGCCGAGCTTATGGTTTGAAAGTCTTATTTTCTTCCCCTTTTCACCGCTCACATCACGTGATCCGCATCTTCTCCTCTGACTTGCATACAGAAGATTTCTCCCCCGTCCCCTGTGGGTTGTGAATGCGGCTTCCCCTGGCGAGGACGCAACCCGCCAGACTAGTTCCCAACCGAGTCACATCGTCGTTTGTTTTTCTCGCGGTGCTTTCCCTCGCACGTGGTCCCGATGTGAAAGTGGTGATGTTACCACACACACGGGGCGAGGTTCGGTTCTTCCTCCGGTAATGCAACTCCACAACATCTTCCTGTCATCTCTACTGATGTCTTCACACTGTGGACCGCTGCTCTCTTCCGGCTCGCGACTCTAATATTTCTTATTCAAGCAGTGGCTTTGGGTATTATAATGGTGGTTTGGAACACTACTTGTGGCTTTCGTATTTTTAGTTTTATGAAAAATCTCTATATACGAAGTTAAAGGGAGTACCTTAAAAAATGTGTATATATATATATATATTAAAGATAATATTTTGAACATGTTTTCAAAAACTATATTTTTCATTTATACTAAATGGCGTGCCAAGAAATCTGTTTCTTTTTCTTTTAAGATACCAAGATGTTATTTTTCCATTTGTAAAGATGCTGGGTATGTATCTGGATCCTAAACTAATGTGGAATAGCCATGTCAGTTATGTAGGCTATGTAAAAGAATTTCTAGAGTAATTTATTTCTTGAGAAGTCTCACGTACAAGATTCCCAAACAGTATTTAAAACAAGTTTACTATGCACTATTTGAAAGTGTTGTTAGATATGGATTACTTTTATATGGAAATAGTTCGGACCTTCCAAACATTCTGTTACTGCAGAAAAAGACAGTTCGTATTATAACAATGTCACCACCCAGACTATCATGTAGATCTCTTTTCAAAAATAAAAAGATTATGACAGTCTACAATCTATATATTTTTGAACTTTTAATGTATGTAAACAAGAATATTACTAATTATACAAGTATAGTAGATCTGCATCGCTTTGAAACAAGAAATAATGGTCAATTAAACGTACCACATGTCAGGTTTAAAAAAACACAATCAAGCTATGTAATTACTGCAATAAAAGTATATAATAAGATACCTACAAATATTAAGGCACTTAATGAAACACAATTTAAACTTCAGATTAAGAGATGGCTAAAAATAATCCCTTTTATAATATGAATTAATTTTTTGAAAATGATGTAGTATTTTAGTTAATTTTATTATTTTTTACTCTTTTAATATTTTAAATATTGACACATTGTTTTTTATATTATCACATTGACGAGGCCACTTGTATTCTTGTACCTTCAGGCAAATAAAGAATATGAATATGAATATTTTTATATTCTTCAAGTCTCGTAACTAGAACCCGAATGTTTATGCATTTATTTTGGTTAAAATAGGCAGGCATATAGGCACTAAAAATAGTAAAAGTAGGCAGTGAAATAGGCATTTATTATTCATGGAAACAGATAAAAAATAGACAAATACTTAATAAGCTATCCCATACGGTACTCACTTTCCTTGGTTACATTTCACAACAAGATGCTTTTTAAGTTGTCAACTGTCATAGTGAGCCACCTGTCAGAACGTTTTTCATTGTGGAAAAAGATCTTTCTACTTCTACTGAAGTGATTGGAGCAAACTTAAAACAACTTATTTCAGAAGGACTGTCTCTACTTTCTTTCAGAGATCGGGAAAAACCGACTGTGTATTGTATTAAAAAAGAGAGATGTGAGAAGGGATTAGAGACTTCAAAGTACGCGTGACTTGTGCGTGCAAGCGACAACAGTAACGGGACCTGGAGACTTGCTTGTAATACTTCTCTCATCCCCTTTCTTTCGCTGGGAAACCCTGAAAGAAAGGGGATGAGAGAAGTATTACAAGCAAGTCTCCTGAAGTGACCTGAGCACTGAGGATTATACTGTTCAAACATCTTTGTTAAATGACATAAGAGATGTAATCGGTAGGGGAGAAAAGTTTACGACTTCTTGGAAATATATGATTGCTGGAGAATAAGATTCTCAGCAAATATTTGTTGAGGTGAATACATATTTTTAATTTGTACAACCGTTCTTTTTTTATATATAATATGTGTGCGGTTTATTTTAAATGCAATAATATGTAGAAAATGTACAATAACGACGTAAAAAGGCTAAAATGGCATTTGACCTTAAAATAGGCAACGGGAGCTAAAATAGGTAAAAAGGCAAAATAAAAATTGGGCCTATCGTCCCCAAAGGTGTGGAAACTTGTTTTTCTTTAATAGGTCTTTCATACATAGACTCAGTTTAAATAAGGCATTTTGCCTAACATCCGGGCTCTACATGACGTACAAATCGACTTATAAAAACTTAAAAAAATGTTATTAGGTTTATTTATACACGCTTTAAAATCCAAAATCTTTTACCAGGGAAAGATTCATCATCCCATGTTTGAAATTTTTTGGGGGAAGATAAATGCGGTAGCTACCGTTGCTTTCCGCACACCACTATCTCTTTCGCATCTTAAAGATACCAGAGGACCTCAGCGTGGAGGTTAGAAGAATGGATTTGACTAATTAGCCCCTCTGGATTTCACTAAAATTCACAGCAATGGTTAAATACCAGTTTTATCAGGGTTTTTGACCCGAAAACACACCACCAATCCCGATTAGCCTTTGGTCTTTCCAGAAGAACTGTTTTCACAAGATGGGAGAAGTGATAGTAGGAGGAAGGACAATAAAGTGCTTGAGATTTACCGATATGGCGTTGTTAGCAGAAAAGGAGACGATACTGAGGGATATCCTACTGGAGCTATATGACAGTTGTGAGCAGTATGGGATGAAGATAAATATAAATCATAAATATAGACCATGGTTATCATCATCATCATCATCATCCTCCTATAGCCCTACGGCCCTTTGAGTTTAGCCTCGGCTTCCTTTGTGACAAATGCCCATATGTCTCGATCCAAAGCCTTGTTTCTCCACCTTTTTACTCCCAGCTGTCTCAAATCGTTTTCTACTGCATCCCATCTTTCCTTCTAGAATCTTCTTCACCACTCTATCCTGGCTCATTCTTTGTACATGTCCCATCCATCTCAATCTTTTTGATCTTATTGTTGCCACAATGTCTGGTGTATTTGTTCATAATTTCAGAGTTTGTACGTATTCTCCATATGAGACCATGGTCATAGGAAGAAAAATGGAGAAGGTAAACTTGCGAATTCTAATTTTATATTTTCATATTTATTTTTTTCTCGTCGTTACAGTAAACGGCCGCCACGTTTGAAAGTTGATTTTACTGAATTCAGAGTTGCCGACCTACATAAGTATGTTGAAATATTACAAATAACTGCTCTAGTGTTGTAATGAAAACTACTGCCTTCTATGTATGCTACAACGCATGTAAAATTCATACGCAAAAGACGGTGTTAATTAATATAAATTATACGAAAGAAAGCAATGAATTTGAGATGTACTGAACTTTATTTAAACAACTAAAACTTCACTTAACAAAAAAAAAAAAAAAAAAAAAAAGAAATTCCAATTGAACACAATGTATTACAAGTACCTAAATAATTTTTACTCCTTCACATTGAAGTTACTACTACTACTACGGCATCACAGCCCAAAGTCGAGCCTTAGCCTCCTCAATTTTCTTCCTCCAACTCTCCATATCCTGTGCTAGTCTTCTCCAGGCACTTGTTCCGAGATCGTCGCTTAATTCGCTGCCGATGATTCAAACAATTCCGAGGATTCAATTGAGGCTTCTCAACAAGTAGTTTTTATAGTTGTGGGGGTGTCAGCCCCACGAACCAACCCCCAACCTGGAGGACCAGGTCTCCATTTATGTCCCCCGAAGACAAGGTGACCCAGCTATATCCCCAGGCTCTGGGTCCTCATTTGATCGCCTTTTACGATCTGTTCACATTGAACTTGATGGTGAAGTTTGTATGTTGGCCAGACTGCTAACATCAGTCAACTGTTCATAGTGTAACGTACATACTGTATATTAAGATTTTTTTATAATGTTGCTTTCAAAATCTGCTATCGTGCAAAAATACTGTAAACCTACTACAATACACGCTTGTGAAGTGCATTACAAAATCTCGGAAATTGGAAAACTCGGTCTGCTGGTTTTTCAAACTTTTTCTCGACTTTGTAAAAATCACTTCCCTACCTTGTAAAAAAAAAAAAAGGTAAAGGTATCCCCGTAACATGCCATGAAGGCACTTGGGGGGGCATGGAGGTAGAGCCCCATGCTTTCCATGACCTCGGCACTTGAATGAGGTGGTGTGGTCGGCACCACGCTCTGACCGCCTTTTACCCCCGGGAAAGACCCGGTACTCAATTTTATAGGAGGCTGAGTGAACCTCGGGGCCGTTCTGAAAGTTTGGCAACGAGAAAAAAAATCCTGTCACCACCTGGGATCGAACCCCGGACCTTCCAGTCCGTAGCCAGCTATCGTAATACATTATAACAGCACGACCCAGTAGCGTTAATACTGCCTATTTCCATCACCACCGTTTTTCGACTACAAATTTCATTATATTTGTTCAGGGTTTGAACACGGGTATACGACGTTAAAAGGCGAAGTTTTAGCTAACGGTGCGCCATGTACCGCACTCCCATGCTCCAGTAAAATTTTGTATATCCCTTCTTGAGCTTATGAATTTTTGGACATTGACATGCGAACCAAAGTTGTAATAAAGCATCCTGTTATATGGCCCCATGAAGCCGCTGTTCCAGGTGCTTCAGATTCCCTGCGACGACGGATGAAGCGGTTTCTCTGTCGATAACCTTGATCCAGTTACTACTAATTACCATGTATCTGACGCTACTGTCGAAACGAGCGCACAACTGGGCCACGAGGAGAGTCAGACCATCCCTTCAGAGCTGATTTCCATAGGTGTTTATATTAGGATGCTTTCCGAGAAGAAAACAACCACCACCTCGTACTTACATCGATCATATTCAGCATACATTAATACGTTCAAGTGCTTTTTCTTGTTTCGCACAAAGATTTAATGGAAAAAATTAAAATCTGATAGTTCCATATTTTCATAATGGAGTTATTTGGCACTGGAAATCACGGTAATTATTTCTGATAGGTTTTTGACGGACGTATTCTCAAGTTCTTGTACATTTGACACGTTGGATATATAAAATTATACCTGCTATTGTTCTCTCTTTTAAACCATTTTTTATTTTTCATACCGGATATGATAACTCCTGAACACCACCTCTTTATTTTCTCCTTTCACCGCTCTTGGGGGTATAGGCATCTCTTGAGAAAGTTTATGAACAAACACTCTTAGACATTCCGAAGTAGAAGGACCCTTCCCATGTGGTGAACAAGGCGCATGGTGTACATTAAACTTGGTGAAATATCGGGCAAGCGACACAGATATATCTCTACATTCCTGCCGAAATTCAAACTCGGCTGTGCAGAATTTTAGGCTGGATATACTCCACCATCCTCTGATTGAAGTCCTGGCTGAGATGTACATCTGTTATCAGGTAGTACATCTCACTTGACGATATGTGTCAGAGGAAGAACAATTGATTGTATGCATATGAAGTCTGATTAGTGTAATATGTAGCTAGTCGGCGATGTATGCAATGGAGGGGGAAAGGAACTGACCACCCTACCCCATTATCTCCAGGCCTAGTTGCCTCATAAGTGGTGCCTTTTTGGTATCACTTGTGAGATTCAGACCTGTCTTCGGACAGTTACTAAACAACAATACTTCCATCTGAGGCGCAGTTGATGAATGTCCTGGGACTAATATTGGCATTTCATTATCTGTGTGCCCCACCTTGATTACTTTTACGATTTTACGATATCCATCCATCCATCCGTCCGTCCATCGATCTATCTATCTATCTATCTATCTATCTATCTATCTATCTATCTATCTATCTATCTATCTATCTATCTATCTATCTATCTATCTATCTATCTATCTATCTATCTAGTAGTAGGTTATTTTACGACGCTTTATCAACATCTTTGGTTATTTAGCGTCTGAATGAGGTGAAAGTGATAATGCCGGTGAAATGAGTCCGAGGTCCAGCACCGAAAGTTACCCAGCATTTGCTCATATTGGGTTGAGGGAAAACCCCGGAAAAAACCTCAACCAGGTAGCTTGCCCCGACCGGGAATCGAACCCGGGCCACCCGGTTTCGCGGCCAGACGCGCTGACCGTTACTCCACAGGTGTGGATTCTATCTATCTATCTATCTATCTATCTATCTATCTATCTATCTATCTATCTATCTGTCTGTCTGTCTGTCTGTCTGTCTGTCTGTCTGTCTGTCTGTCTGTCTGTCTGTCTGTCTGTCTGTCTGTCTGTCTGTCTGTCTATCTATCTATCTATCTATCTATCTATCTATCTATCTATCTATCTATCTATCTATCTATCTATCTATCTATCTATCGCTCCTGTCTGTCTATCTATCTGTCTGTCTGTCTGTCTGTCTGTCTGCCTGCCTGCCTGCCTGCCTGTCTGTCTGTCTGTCTATCTGTCTGTCTGTCTGTCTGTCTGTCTGTCTATCCATCCATCCATCCATCTACTGTGGGGAGCTTACTAGAAAGTCTCTGCGAGATGCATTTTATTACATTAGGTGCGTGGAGGTATTGTGAATGGAGCACCGCTCTTCCTAGAACTGACCAGAGATAAGATAAGTTGTTATGAGTCTTATGATACTGAACAGATGACATCACAGTCACCACATGATGTTTAATTATATTGTGGCTGAAAATATCGGGTAGTTAGAGACTAGCTCTGTGTCGGTGTACTGTATAAGTTGAAACTGTTAGTTTATATTTTAAAAGTTGATGGAATATTTACTGTTGGTTAGTTACTGTAATGTAGTTTGTTGTGTGTCATCATTTTCTGCGAGCAAGAGTGGCGTTACGGTGGCTATTGCCTGCGTCTAGGATTGGCATTACTCCACATACCTACCAGGGCTGATCTCGTGAGTTTCCCACAATAAGTACCTACTTACCTATCTGTTTCTATGCTTACATATATATATATATATATATATATATATATATATATATATATATATATATTTATATTTATATGTTTGTTTATTGATTATTGCGACCTAATTTCTTTAATCCCTTCCATGACGCTGTAATGCAGTTCACTGGGACAAAGGCCTATAGGCTATAATGTATTTCTTTACAGAATTTTGGAAGTAACCTATAATAATGCAAGAACATAAAGGAAATCGTGAAATGTCTGTGTTGTCGATTATTCTTCTCTGAATTTGAGATGAAATAGCCTGTTTCCTGACATACGAGAAACACTTACGTGGAGGCGTGACCATCCTTACGTTCAAGGGGTGAACTGTCCCTGTACGTCGTTTGTGCTTGGGCGTTGAACACTCCCCTGAATTTTTGAAAGTAATTGTGTAACATGAGCGTGAACTTAATTTCCATACGAGCATCGAGCGACCCACTTCTGGGCGGTCGATATGAGAACTGCGAGTCCATCAAACTTGTGCTAATCAATTACATTAAAACGCACAGCTCATATTTATCTTGAATTGAATAGTAGCACACATTTCTTTTGCTGTGATAGCTGTAGTCTTCTCAGAGTTACATAAATGCTGAATTTTAAGTATTAGGTTAAGAAAAAAGTGAAAGGAGATTCGTAGGATCCCTGTAATAATGTTGACTGTTATTGTGATATTTATATTTTAAGGTATTGGTTCTTATTTATAAGGATAGTGAATGTGATTAAGAGTCAAATACAGTCTGATCCGTTTGGATATGGATAACATCAATTTATTATTATAAAACTATTATGATAGTAGGAAAAATTTCTTGCTGGTTATATTATTGTTAAAAGATGGGAGTTTTCATATATGACAATCAATAATGCATAATCTGAAAGGACAAATGAAAATCGTAGATAATAGAAATGGTTACTACAAATCAACAGCGGGCACAATGTGTTCTTTGCTATGCTGAATTTGAGAGTGTTAAAAGAGTTCAAAGGGAATTTCGACGTGAATATGGTGTGCGTAACGTATCTACTGTTCTACAACCAGGAGATCAACCGTGATAGGAATGTGCTTACTATTGCGTCATCTATTGGAACGAAGTAGATAGATAATATTACCGTTATAACGATAGTTTAAAAGTCATGCGCTCTCCTGCATATGTTATTTCCTGTATGGAGAGATTAAAAGACCAGGAGATTAACAGTGATCTAATTTTGTAACTAAGGTAGTATCAATATGTGTGTATCAGTGTTATGGTTTGTGCTGTGAGAGCTAGCCAATAGAGATAAGAGTAGCCACGTGTGTGACCTTATGACATCTTATGACATCAGCATTCATTCACAGCATTACCCCGCTTCGTCTCAGTCCCCAAAGATTTTCTCGTGGTTGTAGTACAGTAATACGATTTCATAATGTTTTGGTATCGAATATTTTAGAAACAGGTTCTGCGTAAAAAAAAAAAACAACATGCAGGAGGTTGCAGGCGAAACCCAGTACGAGAAACAGCTATCTCTTGGCTTGGACCCCAAACTCCCCAGATCTTACCTCTCCTGACTTCTTCTTGTCTGCCTAGCAGTTCTCAGAACTTAAAGCGATTCTATTACGAAAATGGATCACGGATACACCACACAGCGCTTAGAAATACGAAGCAACCAAGAGTTTTTAAAAAAAAATAAATAACATATTTCTGAGTGATATAATTGATTTAGTTTTAAAATATTTAAAAGTTCTTGTAAAAAAATTATTTAAGTAAAAAAAACTCCAAGATTTATGTGTTTATAATATATTTCCTGAAAATTTGTATTTACGTAATTTTTTTGTGAAAATGTGTGTTTTTATGTGAAATAAAATTCGGGTTTTAAACTTGAAACTTCATGTTCGGAATTTTTAACTTTGTTAATTGTGTTTTATCACACGCAAAAATAATATTTAATTACATAGGAATCCGCTCCTTATTAATTACGTACAAATTTGAAATAACGCTCGTTACTAACTTCGTTTTCATGAGCGTTGGTAGGATCTTTAAATTCAAACGATGTTGTCAACATAACAGTTAGAAAGTAACTGTCAGTTGTACTTTTCAGTACTGAAATACGAAACAAAGTTGGTAAAAAGAAAATTGAACCTGAGAACTATAAAATCACTATAATCCACTATAGTAAAGGCAGAAGAAATAGGCGGGTTATTGGTCTTGTGTGGAAGCTACTCACTCCACACTTATAACCTGAACAAAGAGACCTTCCTGTCGCTGTGTTCGAATGCTACTTGTTGACAAGTGCTCGTCTGTGATGCTATTATGTTATAGCTTGTTCGCAAATATATTATATCATAATAAAAAGTATTTTTGAATACCAGTCACTCATAATTTATTTTTATTTTTATTTTATACTGATCATCCAAGTAATCGCTATCATGTCTCAGTCAAACCCTGATGTCAGAAGTCATACTAAAGGCGTTATTAATCACGTTTACTGTTTCTTAAAAGAACTTAAAGATTGTGAGGACTTTAAAAGTGCCCTATCATCAATTCAGTCGCTACCAAGGCGTGTGGTGTTTCTCTACGATCGATTCAAAAAATTTGTGCAGAATGATTTTTAATCATATTTATTGTATTATTTGTTTTGTTAAGCTAAATCATTCTTAATTATGCTTCTAATACGTAAGTATTTTTTTTATTACGAAGCTCGTTCATGTTATAATAACGTGTACATTTTCTACACACAGTAAAATTATATTATATAATTTTTTGCACCTTAATTTTCTCATGATTCACAAAGTTAATAGGCTAATTGTATAACAATTATTTAGTACTAGCCGTACCCGTGCGCTCCGCTGCACCCGTTAGAAATAAATATAAAGTAATTACATAATTAAAATAGGACATTTGATCCAGGGAACATTCGTGTTTGATAGAAGGGTAAATCGTTTAATATGTTAACTTAATTTAAATTGCATCCAAATAATTAAAATGCGATCATTTTGGTCCAGAGACACTCATTTGGTGCAATGACAATTCCTTTAACATGTTTCTTAATTTTTATTACATGCAACCATAGTTTAATGAAGATTGACATCATTTAGATTTAATGTGTATATTTTATTTTACTTGTTATAGGTTTCCATTGAATTATGGTAATAACTTAATTATAACCCACTTGGCGCTTGGGCCACTATGGTTCTGAACCCTTCAAATAACTTGAATTGTATTATATAATATTACATATTATATTATATTATATTATATTATATTATATATTATATTATATTATATTATATTATATTATATTATATTATATTATATTATATTATAAGTTATTGTAATAACATTATAGCATTATGTCCATCTAGAGAAACTACACTTTCCAATGGTGAAATAATAATTAATTATGCAACTCGCTTAATTTAGCTTCCGATATTACTTCATACAAACACAGAAACATTCTCTGTAGGCTATCTTTCATAGCTTTCGATTGTTGCTGTCCAAGGCCCCTTACATACGAAGTCATTTGTTTTTTATTTCATTATACGGCCTTAGATGGCAGTTATTTTAATTTTAAAACTCATTTATGTCATTAAATATCAGTCGTATCAAAATGTTTCAAGGAATAAAACTTGTCGCAAATTATTTTTAAAGAAACTTTTGTTATGTAACATTTTTCACAAAAATCAATAATAAGCGAGATATTTCGATTTATTTAATTCAGGCCCCCTTATAACCCCGCCCTTTTAAATAATGTATTTTGAATGCCATATAGCCTAAAATCTAAGTTACAACGAACTTAATTTATATTCCAATTTTCATCGAAATCCGTTCAGCCATTATCGCATGAAAAGGTAAGAAACATACAGACAGACAGACAGACATACAAAAATGTCAAAAAAGCGATTTTCGGTTTCAGGGTGGTTAATTATGTTTGTTAGAACCAATTATTTTTGGAAAATCGAAAATTAGCAGAAAAATTTCGGCTACAGATTTATTATTAGTATAGATTTACTGTTTAAATGCAATATTCTGAAAACACATAGAAATAAAATACTTGTGTGTAGTGCTAAATATATAATTTCTCCTATTAGGTTTACATTACATTATAATGATTATTACATTTGTGAAATGGTTAACTTGCGAAATATTATAAATGATATTATCGTCTAAAGCCTGATTAGTGTAATATGTTACTATTCAGCGATTTATGCAATGGAGGGGGAAAGAAAACTGGCCACCATAACCCATTATCTCCTGGCTTAGTTACCTCATGAGTATTGCGTAATTGTTGTCATTTATGAGTTCCAGAACTGTGTTCGGATGGTTGAGTAAACAAAACAACAATATTAAGTAAATCAGGTATTTGTACTTACTAGAAATCACATTATTTTATTCTTTTAAGTTTTTCTATAGTGCAAAGCGTGTGAATGGAGGAGTAAGTTATTTGGGACAGGACCATACACCAAGCAGGTTCTGAGTTGTATAGGAGTCGGGGTAATGAATGAGGGGTTCGCCATACCCGCCTATTTCTTCTGCCCCTAGTCTAGCATGAGTAAGGAGCGGATTTCTATGTAATTAAATATTATTTTTGCGTGTGATAAAACACAATTAACAAAGTTAAAAATTCCGAACATGAAGTTTCAAGTTTAAAACCCGAATTTTATTTCACATAAAAAGACACATTTTCACAAAAAAATTATGTAAATACATATTTTCAGGAAATATATTATAAAAACATAAATCTTGGAGTTTTTTCACTTAAATAATTTTTTTACAAGAACTTTTAAACATTTTAAAACTAAATCAATTATGTCACTCAGAAATATGTTATCTTTTTAAGAATTCTTTGTTGCTTCGAGTTTCTAAGCGCTGTGTGGTGTATCCATGATCAATTTTTGTAGTAGTATCGCCTCAAGTTCTGAGAACTGCTAGGCAGCATATCAGTGTTATTATTAGAGAATAAATTAACATGGACAAGGAGGAGAGATCTTGTAACACATAATTAGGAATGTTTATTGTTGCTGAAGATGATTTCATTCCACGCTTTGTTTGTGAAACACAACAGATAAGAGCTCGGGTATGAACATTATTTAATTTAAACAAATCTCTCGCCTCTCGCTCATGTCTATCAAGTAAGGCAATATATATTGTTGTGATTCCCTCTTTTCGGGCTTCGTCAATCGATATCCTTCAAGATATACTGAAAGATGATTGTTTTTAAAAAACGATTTGGCTTTCCTATTAGCAAATCTAAGCTTTTGTGTGACACCATAAAAAAAACTCGAAACATCCAAAAACCTGTTGTCTGAAACAGGGAGGTGTATGCCGTGGAAATTAAACTAGACTCGCTACCAGGTTCAGAAGTACAAGTACTAAGGGACAAATTCCAGAATGTGTTTGGGAAAAACAGTGGATATAAAAAAATGTGTAAAGTTGCTCAAGTATTGGAGGATGTGCCTGTAGGTGAAAATGACGGTGTATATGTTTGTGACATTCCTCTCTTTAAATATGCTGTCTGACGTCTGTGATGTGGAAAGATCGTTTTCACAGTATAAGTCGTTGTTCGGAGACAATCGGCATGCATTTGTGATGGAGAATTTGGAGATGACATTTGTTGTTCACTGCAATTCTCGGCCAACTACTAGCACTCAAGTGTGGTTTTTGAATACCTAGTAACTTTTTTTTTTCAAGCTAAGTAAGGTATTTTTGTCATATTTTAAAAAAATTGTATTTTTAGCAAATATTTTCGTACTTTTTTGCACATAAAAAATAAATATATTTAAAATTTTTAGCACATAAAAATCCGCTTCCTAAGCATGAGTAGTAACAGGGGAAAAATGGTTAGGTTTCATTCTTACAGTATAAAGTAAGAAGGAGATTTGGAATGAAGCATAGCAGCAACGAGGGACACAGTCGCACGCCGTGTTGGGAAACCCGGGCAGGTGATATGACTATTTACGGCCTCGCGCGAGTGGCCTTCGCCATGTAGCCCAAGTGCACTGGGTTAGCGGAGAACGGGGTCGCTAAAATGCGAGTGGGCAGCGCGATAGTCATCTGGTCTCCTGGTTACAGGGAAACAAATGAATGCGAGCCTTACACTCAATAAAAATTGACACGAACACTTGCCCAGTATTAATTCATACAGAACAGCCCGACACGGTATGGAATATAGACAGACCCGTTTAACATCGAGATGTAGGACACCCGAGATAAGGAAAGAGAGGTAGGCTATTTATAATACTACGAGTTTGTGATGCAAATAGATATCAGTTCTGATTTGAAAGAGAAGAGAATGGTTGTGATGGTCTTGTGTTATTAACACTGCTTACAAAAATATGAAATATGAACCCAGTGTATACTGAAGTGTAGGACAAGCAAGATAACGATGAACAGGTGATTTATAATTCCTATATACAAGTAGTTTAAATAAAATTGAGGTTCACTTTGAAAGAGAAGAAAGAAAAAAGAAAATTAATTTTGATTGTGACCAATGGCCTTGGGGACTGAAAAAAAAGTTAAATGTTTCGGAGCTACAATTCGACTGCATCACTAGAGAAGGTAGGAAATGATAACCCTGATAGGTTCCTCCTGGAGAATAGCTCTTTGTAACGGATGAACAGATAGGTTCCCTCTGGAGAATAGCTGTAGGTAACGGATCCAACAGATATGTTCCCTCTGGAGAATAGCTGTAGGCAACGGATCTAACAGATAAGTACACTCTGGAGAATAGCTGTAGGTAACGGATCTAACAGATAGGTTCCCTCTGGAGAATAGCTGTAGGTAACGGATCCAACAGATAGGTTCCCTCTGGAGAATAGCTGTAGGTAACGGATCTAACAGATAAGTACACTCTGGAGAATAGCTGTAGGTAACGGATCTAACAGATAGGTTCCCTCTGGAGAATAGCTGTAGGTAACGGATCCAACAGATAGGTACACTCTGGAGAATAGCTCTTGGTAACGGATCTAACAGATACGTTCTCTCTGGAGAATAGCTGTAGGTAACGGATCTAACAGATAGGTACACTCTGAAGAATAGCTCTTGGTAACGGATCTAACAGATAGGTTCCCTCTGGGGAATAGCTGTAGGTAACGGATCTAACAGATAGGTACACTCTGGAGAATAGCTCTTGGTAACGGATCTAACAGATAGGTTCCCTCTGGAGAATAGCTGTAGGTAACGGATCCAACAGATAGGTTCCCTCTGGAGAATAACTCTTGGTAACGGATCCAACAGGTAGATTCCCTCTGGAGAATAGCTCTTGGTAAAGGGTTCAACAGCTAAATTGCCCCTGGAGAATAGCTCTTGGTAACGGATCCAACACATAGATTCTCCCTGGGCTATAGCTCTTGGTAACGGATCCAACACACAGATTCTCCCTGGGCTATAGCTCTTGGTAATGAATTTAACGAGTAGATTCCCCTGAAGAACAGCTCTTGGTAACGGATCCAACAGATACATTCCCCTGGAGAATAGCTCTTGGTAACGGATCCAGCAGGTAGATCTCTGGAGAATAGCTCTTGGTAAAGGGTTCAACAGCTAGACTGCCCCTGGAGAATAGCTCTTGGTAACGGATCCAACACATAGATTCTTCTGGGGCTATAGTTCTTGGTAATGAATTTAACAAGTAGATTCCCCCTGAAGAACAGCTCTTGGTAACGGATCCAACAGATACATTCCCCCTGGAGAATAGCTCTTGGTAACGGATCCAGCAGGTAGATCTCTGGAGAATAGCTCTTGGTAAAGGGTTCAACAACTAGATTGCCCCTGGAGAATAGCTCTTGGTAACGGATCCAACACATAGATTCTCCTTGGGCTATAGCTCTTGGTAATGAATTTAACAAGTAGATTCCCCCTGAAGAATAGCTCTTGGTAACGAATCCAACAGATACATTCCCCCTGGAGAATAGCTCTTGGTAACGGATCCAGCAGGTAGATCTCTGGAGAATAGCTCTTGGTAAAGGGTTCAACAACTAGATTGCCCCTGGAGAATAGCTCTTGGTAACGGATCCAACACATAGATTCTTCTTGGGCTATAGCTCTTGGTAATGAATTTATCAAGTAGATTCTCCCTGAAGAACAGCTCTTGGTAACGGATCCAACAGATACATTCCCCCTGGAGAATAGCTCTTAGTAACGGATCCAACAGGTAGATCCCACTGAAGAACAGCTCTTGGTAACGGATCCAACAGATACATTCCCCTGGAGAATAGCTCTTGGTAACGGATCCAACAGGTACATTCCCCTGGAGAATAGCTCTTGGTAACGGATCCAACAGATACATTCCCCTGGAGAATAGCTCTTGGTAACGGATCCAACAGATACATTCCCCTGGAGAATAGCTCTTGGTAACGGATCCAACAGGTAGATCCCCCTGAAGAACTGCTCTTGGTACCGGATCCAACAGATACATCCCCCCTGGAGAATAGCTCTTGGTAACGGATCCAACAGGTACATTCCCCTGGAGAATAGCTCTTGGTAACGGATCCAACAGATACATTCCCCTGGAGAATAGCTCTTGGTAACGGATCCAACAGATACATTCCCCTGGAGAATTGCTCTTGGTAACGGATCCAACAGATACATTCCCCTGGAGAATAGCTCTTGGTAACGGATCCAACAGGTAGATCCCCCTGAAGAACTGCTCTTGGTAACGGTTCCAACAGATACATCCCCCCTGGAGAATAGCTCTTTGTAACGGATCCAACAGGTAGATCCCCTTGGAGAACAGCTCTTGGTAACGGATCCAGCAGGTAGATTCCCTCTGGAGAATCGCTCCTGGTAAAGGGTTCAACAGCTAGATTGCCCTTGGAGACAATCCATATGATATTCACTTCTCTTGGCGTGTTGTGCGGGATGTCTACTTATATGAAGTCGGTGTAAACTACATTCTGTCCAACTTCAAATTATCTGTTTTACATCAAAGCAACCCATTCTTTTATTACGTAACAGTGAAATAAAATTAAAGAGGAATTAATTCCGTTGAAGCGTATGGGAAAGGCGAATAAAGAGGCAGTAGCCTCAGGTCTCATCTGTATTGATGACGCCAAGTTTATATTGCTCCGTCTCCATGCCAACGGCCGGATGTAAAATGAAAGAAAAGTAATTCAGACTATCTGAAGTTCCACACAGAATGTTACACCGCGGACGCTTTACTGTTCCCCGACAAATTTGTGAACATCAGCACACTTATGATTGAGAAACATGCACAATAAGAAGAAAATTCTGCTAAAATATGAAATTTATTTTGTCAGAATACAAATTTATGAAATAAATATTTCAGTGCGAAAATATCTCCGTTTCGAAACATTTTGGAGCGGGTTTAAATTATTACTTAACAACAAACCGTTTACCTTGAAATTCTTTTACTATTTATTTATTTACTCTGGTGGAGAGGGTGGAGCAGCGAAAATATTTTCTTGTATATAGGGTGATCTAAAATTCCCCTTACAAACTTCTAGGACTTGTTAAGGGGACTGAGTAGATAATATTTTGAATTGGAACCCATGTCCGGAAACGTACCGTTTCCGTGCTACAGCCGTTTGAAAGCAAGCACTGCCTGAACGTACGTCACGTGTCTCAACAAGTAATAGCTTCGCGATTCGTCCGCCTGCAGCGTTACATGATGAGGAGTGCTTACGTCAGATCATGTGATGTCAATTGACGTTTATCCTACCTCTCGGTTCAGCATGACGGCGCACCTCCTCCCTTTTCACTTGTTGTTCGGGAACATCTGGACCGACGATTCGAACAAAGATGGATAGGCCGAGGTGGTTCAATTGCATGGCCTCCACGATCACCGGATTTGACTCCATTGGACTTTTTCCTCTGGGGTCGTATGAAGAGTTTGGTTTATGAGACTCCTGTAGAGACAGCAGAAGATCTGGTGGCACGAGTTGTGGTCGCTGCAGGAGAGATTGCAGATACACAAGGTATGATAGCGCGTTTACCAAAACATCATTCGTAGGTACAATGCGTGCAACGAAGTTGGTGGTCGCCACATCGAACCGCATTTGTAGTGGATTTGAATGTTAACCATAATTTGAAAAGGACAAAAACAGTTTAAGTTGAACTGTAAACAAAAATGTTTGTGACAAATGATTCAGTTTCCATTTTGTTTCTTTGCTTATTATTAATGAGTTGAATTGTAAAACAAGTGATGTACTAGGTCACGCCTCATAATAAAATAAATTACTTGTAAAAGTGGCCGCGTTAAAAACATGTTTTCAAACGGCTGTCCGTTTCCGGACATGGGTTCCAATTCAAAATATTATCTACTCAGTCCCCTTAACAAGTCCTAGAAGTTTGTAAGGGGAATTTTAGAGCACCCTGTATATGGGTAACTTAAGTGTTCCAGTTAAGATCATTATCCATAAAGATTCCAAGATATTTTTACTGTTTTACTGTATTCAATAATTGTATATAAGCTTAGGTTGTCTAATTCAGAAATATCTTTCTTTTGCAGGTAAGGTTACATCAATGGAGCCCAGTGTCGCTGTCTTCAAATTTCAGTATGTACCTTGTAGTATCTTTCATTGTTTAAAGCTATTATACTGTACATCAAACTGTAAACAAACTGCTTATTTAATTGTAAGTAGACTGTCATTCTTAGAGATTCGGCATTTTCATTGTGTAAGATTAAACTATACAGGGTGTATAGAAAGAAGTGTGCTAAACTTCAAGTATGGATTCCTCATTTGTATAGAATTAAAAATGGTTATATCAACATGGGTCCGGAAATTCTTGGTTTCTGAGTAGGGCTTGCAACGATTCCAGGTCTTCTTGCCTAGTACAGTTTACCTACTTCTCTTTTCCTACTACAGTCCAATGGGTTGAAATCTGATGAGCGTGGAGGCCAACCAGTTGAACGTGGTGCTAAATTTTTTAGTTTTAGAATAATGTCACAGATTCAGAATCTTTTCGGGGCTACTTATCAACTCTCTTATAAGAGAAGACATTTTATCCCGCCGCGTCTGTGACTACAGTGCTGGTGTGCTGGCCTTCCCTCCAGGCGGCCCCGGTTCGATCCCCGGTTAGATCTCTATTGAATTTATGGTGGCCAAAACAGACTTTACAGAGAGTTTTCTTCGGAGTACTCCAGTTTGGCTCTTATAATTCACTCTAGAGCAGGAGAGACTGGTAACTAAGACTTTCGTGGTTCGAATCCTGCCTGGGAAGGAAACTTTTTTTTTGTTCCTTATTCATATTTATTCCCAATACTTTTCGATTGCTGGTAAAATTCATGTTCTGAGAATAATAATTTAATTAATTAGTAAAATATCGCTGCAATTGAAAAGTATTTGGAATAAATTTGAATAAGGAACAAAAAAAAAAACATTTCCTTCCCAGGCAGGATTCGAACCACGAAAGTCTTAGTTACCAGTCTATCGTGCTCTGGAGTAAACAAGGCTCTGAAATCAGCTACAAGGGTCGGTCCGGTTTTTTTTTTTTGCCACTACTGTACATGATGTGTATCTGTGGAGAGTTATGTCGTGTATTAGGGTGAGTGTATGTGTAAGTGTAGTGTCAAACATTTTGTACCAAAATTGCGATGCTGGTTACTTTAGGATATACATAAAACATGCTTAGGTGATTGCGTTATACAGTATCAGCCCAAGAAGTTGACGCGCATTATATTTATATGGGGAAAACATTGAATTCCGAAATGTTGAAGAGAGTCTTCCTTGTATTAGCATCTACTTTTCCTGTACAGTTGTGTGAAGTATGGTTGTTCACAGCAGGAGGTTTATTTTTCAGTGTATTTTCGAACTAGTTTGATAAAGAAGGTTCGAAAGCGATAACGTAGACAAACAGAAATAAGAAGGGTGTTATCAGCGGACCTGTTTTTCTATGGAAGTCGTACTTTTCTTTCCTTTCCTAATGCCTGTTATTGTGATGTATTAAAACTTGTCCCTTTTTATTTTAAATTAGTCTACATTAATAGGAATTAATTCAAGTATTTAACATTGAAGGGAATGATCCCAAAACGCATTTAGTCCATTTTTTATGAAAGGAATGGACTAGTTTTTTTTATCGATCTGTCTACGGACTGAACGAGTTTTCAAGTGACATGCACAATAAATTACACAAAGTTTTATACAAGTTTTGAAAGAAAACAAGCTTAAAATATAATGATACAAGTCTAAAAACAACATATACGTATACAGTCTGATCCGTTTGGGTATGGATAATATTAATTTATTATTATAAAGCTATTATGATAGTCGGAAAATTTTCTTGCTGGTTATATTATGATTAAAAGATGGGAGTTTCCATATATGACAATCAACAATGCATAAGGGCTATTCCATCTCAAATCGACCGAAATATAGAGAAAATTGACCTTGCAATTTTTAAATACAATGAAAATTTTTCTGTCCGTAGACAACTGTGATACAATGCTTTGTGCAAAGTTTGAGGCATCAAAACTTCATAGTGTTTAAATTTAAAATATTTAAATTTATCGTATTTTCATAAAATTAGCAACTTTAAACTGTTGTAGCTCCGAAACCCTTTCACCCAATGATCAAAATCATGGTTTATTTTGATGCTGAGAAATTAAAGTTTATATTGACATGTTAACAGTTTTTCTTACTTTTTAGGGAAATGGAGAAATTTAGATTTTTCTTCATTAAGACTCCTTTGCCCACGAAAAAATATTTTTAAAATATATGGTTAGATTCCGCATTGAAAGTACAAATAAACATATTTTTTTACTGGTGCACCGTTGATAAGAAAGTATTAAAAATATCAAATAAAGAAAATAAATAGTACGCGCGTGAAGTAACCAGCTGACTGTGAGGGGGGAGCTAGCCGAGACAAGCAAGTCCAGGAGACAAATACGTGATGTTTCGTCTAGTAGCCCATAGCTGGGCTAGCTTTATCACAAGTTTTCATAAACACAAGAGTAAAATGACGCCCAACGCTCGCTTATCTTCAGCTCACGGCCAGTGCGTGCGGTGCTGCGCCGTTCAAGTCTAGGCGTGTGAAAATAATTTATTTAATACCCTCGAAACTTATTGCCGAGCCACTAAGCAAACAATGCCGAATCCCTCTTAATAATGCAAGGTTTTTTCTCAATATTTTTTACATTTTTACAAATAGGCAAAAAGCCTAAAAGTAAGTAAAATCAGATTATTTGTCTCTCAGTATAGGCCTACAATAAAAATAAGTATTACTTCTTATCATAACCTACCAAATGTCAGCTTCAAAATGAGCTCTCGTTCAATGTTCTGCAGTAAATGGTTCCAGAGTTCTGAGCGCTTGTATTTATAAAATACGCTAAATTTGTCGCTCAACAGTAAGAAAACCGTTTGACTTTCGATAGTATATTTTTGAAAATGCACTCTCCTCAGCACCTTCTATAAATAGGGAAATAATTAGAGTATTAAAAAATGCGACTTTTTTACTGATCGATTTCATAATGGAATAGCCCATAATCTGAAAGGACAAATGAAAATCGTAGATGATTAAAATGGTTACTACAAATCAACAGCGGCCACAATGTGTTCTTTGGTATGCTAAATTTGACAGTGTCAAAAGAGTTCAAAGGGAATTTCGACGTGAGTATGGTGTGCGTAATGTACCTAAATACGATTCCATAATGTTGTGATATCGAACATTTGTAGAAACAGATTCTTTGTTAAAAAAAACGTGCAGGAGGTCGCAGGGGAAACCCAGTAGGAGAAGCAGCTATCTCTTGGCTTGGTCCCCAAACTCCCCAGATCTAACCCCTCCTGACTTCTCCGTGTGGGGTTTTGTTAAAGACATTGTCTATTCACAGAAACCCAGGAACATTGATGATCTGAGAGTAAAAATTACTCAAGCTTTTCAACAAATCACCCCTCCTATGTTACATCGGACATGGGCTGAATTGCATCACCGTTATGAGTTGTGCAGGGTGCGCAATGGGGGTTATGTTGAGCTCTGAGGAATCTGCCATCTTTCAGTGTTGTATGCACAAAGTTTCAACAAATCAAGTTCAGTAGTAAATGTTTTACGGTGTTTTTATTTGATCCATACGCAAACGGATCACCCTGTATACTTGGGGTCTCTGCACATACAGCTTATATCATAATCATGTATGAAGTATGGTATAGTACTTATACCATACTCTCAGGACACAGGAGATTATAAGTCACGTGTTAAATTCCTGACTAATAATCACTATATATGTCGTGTACAACACTACAGCTGTTACAGAACTACGTCATAGTTATTTTATTACGAAAGGAAACAAAACAAGTGAGATTCTTTATTGTATGGTTAGTGTGTTGCGCTAAATATCGATAGTACAACTGAAGTCGTTAACTGTTATGGATGTGTTTATTGTTACTATAGGTATAAGTAATTTATTTAATTTTGTTGCCGTTGTTGCTGAAGTTTCAGAAAGCTGCTTGTTGCCCATGATTCAATAATATTTTCTGTATAAGTTCTGTTTGTGGTGTGTCAATTTCTGCTTTCCCTGATAAATTAAGGTATTAGAGAAAGCTTCTTTAATGAAAGCTATTTCTTAATTCCGTGTTTCTAAACAAATTAATAAATTGCGCTACATATACAACATAAGACTAATGTTTTAACAAGCCAGCAGTTACACAGAAGGCCTTTATTAATATTATTGTACTAGCCGTACCCGTGCGCTCCGCTGCACCCGTTAGAAATAAATATAAAGTAATTACATAATTACAATAGGACGTTTGATCCAGGGAACATTCGTGTTTGATAGAAGGATAAATCGTTTAATATGTTACTTAATTTAGATTGCATCCAAATAATTAAAATGCGATCATTTTGGTCCAGAGATACTCATTTGGTGCAATGACAACTCCTTTAACATGTTTCTTAATTTTTATTACATGCAACCATAGTTTAATGAAGATTGACATCATTTAGATTTAATGTGTATATTTTATTTTACTTGTTATAGGTTTCCATTGAATTATGGTAATAACTTAATTTTAACCCTTGTTTTCTACGTATTCAGTAAATGGCGCTTGGCCCACTATGGTTGTGAACCCTTCAAATAACTTAAATTATATTATATTATATTATATTATATATTATATTATATTATATTATAACATTATAGCATTATGTCCATCTAGAGAAACTACACTTTCCAATGGTGAAATAATTATACAAATCGGTTAATTTAGCTTCCGATATTACTTCATACAAACTCAGAAACATTCTCTGTAGGCTATCTTTCATAGCTTTCGATTGTTGCTGTCCAAGGCCCCTTATAGACGAAGTAATTTCTTTTTTCATTCATTACACGGCCTTAGATGGCAGTTATTTTAATTTTGAAACTCATTTATCTCATGAAATATCAGTCCTATCAAAAATTTTTCAAGGAATAAAACTTATCGCAAATTATTTTTAAAGAAACATTTGTTATGTAACATTTTTCACAAAAATCAATAATAAGCGAGAAATTTGGATTTATTTAATTCAGGCCCCCTTATAGCCCCCCTTTTAAATAATGTATTTTGATTGCCATATAGCCTAAAATCTAAGTTACAACGAACTTAATTTATATTCCAAAATCCGTTCAGCCATTATCGCGTGAAAAGGTAACAGACAGACAGACAGACAGACATACAAACAGAAATTTCAAAAAGGCGATTTTCGGTTTCAGGGTGAGTAATTATATATGTTAGGACCAATTATTTTTGGAAAATCGAAAATTACCAGAAAAATTTCGGCTGCAGATTTATTATTATTATAGATATTAAGTTGCTCTCTCTTACTATGTACCACTAATCCGACGTGTCTCAAACTAGAGGTCGTGTTGCTATATCAAGAGGGTCGCGAAATAAAATTAACTTAATTTGTACAAGAGAATTTCAAAGGCATGGTGAGGACTGTTAAGCTGATATAATAACAATAGGAGTTTTGTCAGGATCCGTCTGTGCTTATCTATTTAATAAATATTAGTAGTTTACAATGTTTGTCACATTCATTTAATTTTTTTAACGTTTTCGGCTTGAGTAAGCCATCTTCAGAAAAAAAAAAACATTTGTTTTCCTACCTCCAGTGTCTGTAGGGATGTCTTCATAGTACACACGATATTGATTCACCATATTCTAGTCAGATCTGGACATTACTACAGATGAACCAACCTATTTTAATCGCAACTACATCGCACATGTTTTTAATTTTAGTATTTAATACTGTAAAGGCTCCCCCAAACAGACGCGATATGGAATGCGTTACGATAACGTTACGATTTCGCTATAACGCAATATCACACTATCGCGAAGAGGTACCCAAACTGGCGCGTCCGCGATATACGATATCGTAACGTCCCCAGCCAATCAGATTGCCATAGAGCAGGCGTCTCAAGGCCAACGCATAAAAGTTGTTACAAAGAGCAAGTCTAGATAACATAGTCAGCTGAACAGATAAGCGCAGTACCCGAAGATAGCCGATCGCTGATTCATGTCACACGCATGAGCGAGCTAAGTTGCAACTGTCGCGGGAGAAATGCCACAAAGCTGCACTTTTGAGTTACACTGTCACAATAGACGGTTGTTTTCGGAAGGAATTTCTTAAGTAGTTTGCAGTAACAATAATAATAATAATAATAATAATAATAATAATAATAATAATAATAACAGGCTACATTTATTTTCTACTTATATATACTATCAATGAGTAAAAAGAAGACATCTGAAGCATGAAGAGCCATACATGTTACGTAATTATTTAAGCACAAGGAACTGGCCACCTTACTCCATTATCTCCTGGCCTAGTTGACTCATAAGTGGTGCCTTGTTGGTATCACTTGAGGTTCAGATCTGTCTTCGGACAGTTGACCAAACAATAACAATATTTCATTTCTAGTAAAGGTTTTTGGTATCCCTCTTTTTTTGAGTTTATACTGTATTTAATAAAATATTTTTATTGGGTTATTTTACGACGCTGTATCAACATGTAGGTTATTTAGCGTCTGAATAATATGAACGTGATAATGCCGGTGAAAAGAGTCCGGGGTCCAGCGCCGAAAGTTACCCACCATTTGCTCGTATTGGGTTGAGGGAAAACCCTGGAAAAAACCTCAACCAGGTAACTTGCCCCAACCGGGATTCGAACCCGGGCCACCTGGTTTCGCGGCCAGACGCGCTGACCGTTACTCCACAGATGTGGACTATTTAATAAAATAAAATTCAATTAAATAATAATAATAAAATTACAATTAAACTTGTTGTTTATTAAAGTAAGTATTCTTACGTTACGCTAATATTAATATATTAATTACAATAATAGTTAAATAATATATTTCGTAATGTTTTCAATAATTAAAAATAACCTAAATATCTTAGAAATTCACAAGCAATTATTTTAAATTAGAACTATTCAAATTTTAAATCTCGTCTCAAATTCTTTTCTCAAGTCCTTCAGTACATCTTTATATTTGTTACACTGGTCTTGATTCAAATCAGGTAACAATTTTAGATTAATAAAGTGGTAACAGTTACCCACTGAAACTTGCGTCTCCCACAATTTCGCTTTCTCTATGAAAGTTTTTATTTCTTCATACATTTGCGATAATAAGAACATTCTTTCCTCGGAGATTGACACAATGACTGACTGTTACATCGTAGCGGTTGCAGATGTCTATTCAAACGTCGCGGTCAATGACGTCATTCCGGAGATACACGAACTGGTCCTGCATCTTGTTCCACTCTTACATTGAAAAAGAGAAAGAGGAGGGAGTGCTCTGAGAAGGCCCTATTGAGACGTCTGCCATAGAGGGTGACACATCCGCGGATTGTTGTTTTCCAACCACAGCCGCAGAGAACGGTTATCTTTAGCAGGCGTACATCACTTGTGCTTACAGATTGATTTCTTTTGCTTGAAAATGAACGTGGAACTTCTGATTGATTTCATAAAGGAAAATCCGTGCATTTATGATTATCGATATGCTGCTTCGTTATGTCTCCCCTTACATTACCCAGAATCTCGTCAAAGCACTGAATTGTCATCCGAAAGTATATATAAAAACGTTTTTCATCTCTAATTAATTGTGGAACTAAGGTATAAAATTCGCCTTGTTCTTCCCTTGTGGTATTTATGTTGTGAATCCACAACCTCCTGCAATGAAATGAGCAAATTAAAACAAGTTTATAATGGACTAATTTTTTTCAAGTTCTTGGCAAAAAAAAAAGCTCAAATCATCACTTTATACTTTTTATATCGTTTATCTTAACCATACATGACTACCATGGACTTACCTGCGTCTGCGACGATTTTCTTCCTCATCCTCAGCTAGTGCGACTAGAAGCAGAAGCTCCTCCTCCCCTGAAGATGGATCCATGACAGACACACTTCAACCCAGCATCAAAATAAACGCGTGGCGTTCGCGCGATCTACATCCCCGAGAGAATAGATCCCAAAATCGTCGCGTTCTACTTGCCGCGATAATAACGCATATTGCGATAATCGCGTGTGTGTGAACACAAGCATTGAACGCAATGAAAACTTCGAAATCTTGACTTTACCTTGTGAATACATTCTTTCCCTAATGATGCTGTATATTAAGAACCAAGATAAATTCAGTACTAATCAAGACATTCATCATTTTAATACAAGACATAAATCAGATCTTCATCTACCCTCTGTTAGTCTAAGCTGTTTTAAAAAAGGAGTTCGCTATTCATGTATAACAGTCTTCAATGCACTGCCTAATAATCTTAAAGATTTGAAGAACAACGAGAAAAGGTTCAGAAAAGAATTAACCAAATTTCTACATACTCATACCTTCTACACAATTGATGAATTGTTTATGCTTGTGAATTGAATTATTCTACTTAAATGACATGTACAATTTTATATAGCTCAACTAAAATATGTTTTTATATTGACTTAATCTGTTTACTATGTATTGTATTTTTTGTTTAGCATAACTGATGAATTGTATGTACTGTATACGTCAACTGATGAATTGTTTAAGCTTATAAATTGAATTAATCTACTTCATATGAATTGTATAGCTTAACGAAAATAAGTTTGTAAATTGAACTAATTTGATTGTATATGTTTGTATAGTTTGGCTGATGAATTGTGTATGTTCTTAAAATGATTACTAGTCTGTGTAGCTCTACTGATGAATTATATATAGACCTACTGTAAATTGAATGGTAATATGTATAGCTCAACTGATGAATTGTTTATGATTATAAATTGAATTAATCTACTTGATATTAATTGCACAAATTTGTATAGCTTAATGAAAGTATGCTACTTTGTATTGTATATATTTGTATAGTTTTGGCCGATGAATTGTATATGCTTTAAATTGAATAGTAATCTATATAGCTCTACTGATAAATTGTTTGTGTTTGTAATTTGAAGTAGTTTGCATGATATGTATTATCAATTTCTGTATATCACAACTGGTTGAATTGTTTATACCTTAAATTTAATTAAATTGTTTTGTATTATAATATAGCTCAACTTATGAATGATCGTTTGCGTTTGTAAATTTAATAATCTGATTGGCTATGTATTGTATACTTTTAGTAGAGCCATCGATGTAGCTCAGTCGGCAGACTCGCTGGGCTGCTGTTCCGGAGCTGCGTTCGGGCTTGGGTTGGATCCCCCTTTGGACTTTGGTTTCTTCCGAGGTTTTCCACAGCCATGGGACTGAAACCGGATGGTCTATGGCGAGTCCTTGGCATCAACACCTTTGATTTGATTACCCCCTTTGATTTGATTACCGGGTTGGGTTTTTCCGAGGTTTCCCCCACCGAAAAGGCAAATGCCGGGTAATATTTTGGCGAATCCTCGGACCTCATTTCATCTCACTACATCTCGCCAAAATGTAAAAAAATTGTACAACATTGTAAAAATTGTAGAAAATTACTAAATTGTAAAACTATAAAAATTTGTAAAAATTGTAATTGTAATATTGTAAAATGTTGACATGTTCCACATCTTAAAGCTTCATTGCTCATGTAAGATCTATGGAATAAAATAAATGAATGAATGAATGAATGAATGAATGAATGAATGAATGAATGAATGAATGAATGAATGAATCGCAAAATCGTAACGCTATCGTAACGCATTCCGTATCGCGTCTGTTTGGGGAGGCCTTAACTTTTTATCATGGCTTATATAGCCCTTGTTTTTAATACAGTAATGTTTTAATCATTATATGTTCACTCATCTCCACAGAGACTTATATTTTTCAACAGTTTCATTTATTTGTACTATTCACATATGTACCACTTTCATGTATATAGGCATAAAACTTTTTTCTGAAGTTGGCTTACTCAAGCCGAAAACGTTAAAAAAAAATTAAATAAATAAATGTGACAAATAGGCTATTGTAAACTACTAATATTTGTTAAATATATAAGCATAGACGGATCCTGACAAAACTCCTATTATTATTATTGTACAAGAGAGATAAAACACATTCTCTGAGGAAAAAAACGAGCATATATATTTCTACCTCATTATCAAAAAGTATTTGACCACCGGCGTAGTCCAGACGTCTGGCGCGTTTCTCTGCTGATTGAGAACTGTGCTTGGACGTGAGTTCGTTTCCAACTTTGGCTACTTACATGGTTGGGTCTTTTCCGAGGGTTTTTTCCAACTGTAAGACGAATGTCAGGTAATTAACACCGAATCCTCGGCCTCATCTTGCTAAATATTATTTCACAAAACTGCAGAAAAGTATATTCTATTATCCATGTGCTAAAAAGGATAAATGTTCATCTTCCCTCTTGCTTAAAAAAAGTCCCTTGTTCAGACACTTGTATTTCCCTATTTTGACTATGCTGACATTTTACTGACTGATCTCTCCAGCGAAAACAAAACGAAACTTCAACGTGCTCATAACTTGTGTGTACGTTTTGTAAGCAATGTTCGTAAATATGATCACATTACCCCATCCCTGGAAACAGTAGATTGGCTTAAACTAGATAAGAAAATAAATTTACATTCACTTCTCTTTCTCTTCGAAATCTTGAACTCTTCTGTTCCTTCGTACCTGTCGTCTCGCTTCACTTACCTTTCTTCCCACCACAATCTGAACACACGCTCTCGCCATGAAACAATACTAACAATACCACCCCATCGCACCTCCTCATACTCATCCTCTTTCACAATAGCCTTGCCAAGACTCTGGAATTCGTTACCTCCTAGCATCAGGGACTGTCGGAATAAAATTGAATTCAAAGAAAACTTACTAGGCACTTGGTCAGTAATTGAGACTCGTTCAGACATGGTTTCTTGTAAATAGTTCTCTTAATCTATCACAAAATATCTCAATATATGGTAATTTCATCACTATAGAATTTTGTTATTCTATGTTTAATTTGTAATTCAGTAAATACAAAAATATTCTTTGTTCTTAACTTCTGTGATAAATTGTCTATCTTTCATTAACCAGATAATCTTGTATGTATGTATGTATGTATGTATGTATGTATGTATGTATGTATGTATGTATGTATGTATGTATGTATGTATGTATTTATTCACACTGCAATGGATATATACCCGGTGGCAGTGGTAACTAATTACACTCAATAATGACAATAATAAACTTGTTAATTAAAAATACACTTAATAATAATACCAATAATTAATACAATTAATTAATACAGGGTGCGTCAGAAAGAACGGATGGATTTCACATGGCAAGAAAATTGTAAAGATTCATCAAATCAAAAATTTATTGTTATCAACATATTCACCAATACATGCAGTTTATTTATGTAAAACAACATTATGCATATGATGTCCTTGGCTTTCAATACAGGCATCGAGGCGTTTTCTGATGTTCGCCATCACTTTCACAGTCATAGCTGGTGCAATTGCCACGATTTCTTCACGAATCGCTGTCTTCAGTTCGTCCAGTGTATGTGATCGATGTTTACAAACTTACGCCTTCAAATGGTCCCAAAGAAAGAAGTCGCAGGGCGCGAGATCTTACCGTAGCCTCGGACAATCTCAGTGCAATAGAATTTCGTCCAGGTGATTTCTTCTTTAATGTTGAACCTGTGATACGAAATGAAGCCTCCCACCGCAAAATTGTATTCCGAGTTGGAATCCTAGCGTGACATCCGATGTCGAAATGAGTCCTGAGTGGCGATCACAGACTCTTCATTTTTCAAAAATGTCTCTACGATGAAAGCACGTTGTACGCCAGACCAACACCATATTCTCAACTGAAACTGCATTCTATGGCTGACCCAACAGTCGTGATCCCCCTCACTATATCTCTCTCCTCGTTGCGTATCGATAGTTTGAAATCCATCCGTTCTTTCTGACGCACCCTTTACTAACAATAATAATAATAATAATAATAATAATAATAATAATAATAATAGGGAATATCCTAAATTAAATGAAGCACGATCACTTAAAATAACATTTAAAATAAATCTAAAGAAATCTTGTCGTACTTTAATTTTTATTGCAATTGTAATTGTAAATTTAATATTAATTGTAATTTTATTCTTCATGTTACAGTTGTAATGCCCTGCTAGAGGGGCAGAGCAGGCCTGATGGCCTTATCTCTACCAGGTTAAATAAATAAATACTAAATACTATTTTCATCCATGTAGGTCAGTTTTAAGTTCAGGGATATTTGGACTCCAGAAAGCATTTTATATTGAAGGAAAGGGAAATTTTTCCAAAAAGACTTGCTATCATTGCAGCTTGGCATGTATTCACAAAGGGAATGGTGACTGTGATGTTGCTTGATTTTGGAGTTGAAACGAAGGATGAGCAGACGTGTCATTACCATGTGCAGGCAGGCCTGAAACTCGTTCTGAGAATCCGGGAGACTTGTTGCTTGTGCGCCTCGGGCACTCCCAGAATGCGGTTACGAGTCAAATGATCCTCACTACGACGCCTGAGGCGCATCGAAACAGCCGTGTCCACAGACAATGATCCAGAGAAAGAGCACAGCGAGGGGCCTGCGGGCCGTGGTTTACTCATCCGTGATGCTCAAGCCATGTAAGATTCTCTTCAGAGAATGGTTTGCCACTGGAGTGATTTTATCGAACGAAGTGAATCGCTGGTCAGGACAGTATCACATATTAACAGTCTCATGCACTCTCACTTCACAAAAGGATTATTTCTGTTGCAGAAAATTGCATATTAATTTATTATAAGCGTCAGGGCATTTTTCTGATTTTCATATTATCGTCAAATTTGTCATTCATAAAAATTCATAATAATTTATTCAACAGTATTCCACTAGAGCGAAGCGAGTGGATTTATCTGGGAAATCTCAGACCTCGAGTGACATTTATTAGGACTATTTCGTGAATAAAATAAAAATTTAAATAATATATAATAAAATAATTCGATCACAAAATGTTAATAATTGTATATTAACGAATAATTAACCTATTCAGACATTGTGAAGTTGAAATACTCGTAGGTGAATATCGATTATTGCAATAAAGAAATTCGATGTTATTATTCAGTAATGCCAATTGCGAAAAGCGAAATACTAGTTTAACAATGTTAATTACATGTACTGCACTTTTCTCTTATTATTATAACATAAATACATTTTCATTATCTGCTGAAATCATAATTTAATTTAACAGTAACAGTGGGGACAGCTATATACCAATGCTTATGTATTCACAGCGAGACATGTTGCTACACAGTGAAGCCATCTCTGTATAGATAGGCCTAATTAAAACACGAATTTTATTACGCCATACGAAAGGCAGTTTGATCAAAGACATTATTTCTATCCAAGGTCTTTGAGTTTGATATGCGATGATGTTACATAAATTTGAACGTCTATTAATTGTTTAATTTCAATACAAATGTTATAGGCTACAATTTTATAGGTTACGTTAGGCCTACCTGTGGAAGCAGGACCAATGTCAGCTATGCCTTGTTTCGACCGTTACTTACAATCAGTGCTATACGAAACCATTTTTTATAGCTCGACAAACGCATTCTCGCTGTAGTGTGTAACGGAACTAAAGCTGCATCTACACAGTTCAATATTCCAATCGCGTATGCGTGCAATCTGGGAAGAATATTGTAAGAATCAAGTTTAAAACGTACGTTCAATTAGATGCATAAAGATTTTGTGTCTACATTGTGCGCCGTTTTGAAAGTGGTCTTCACTGCGTAAATATATTAATTAATATTAAATATCAATCTTGCATTCATTGCTTTAGAGTTGAAAGAAAAGTTTAACCGTGTAGTTGCAGCTTAATGTATTCATGATCATCAATTTAAGGAGAAACAGTTGGCGACGACTAAACAAAAGAACGACCATGCGATAAATTGATAGCGATAAATCTAGCTGCAAAAATTATCGCAAAGTCTGACTGTGATTGGTTGGAATTCAAAATTTCATTACACTTCATTGGTCGAAAATGCAATGACGTCATATAAACGAAATAGTCGAGAGAAAATCAAAACTCGAGTGGGATTTAATTGACTGTTGCACGATTAGAAGAAAGTGTATGAAGATTAGAAGAAATAAAGCACTCTAATACAATAAAATAATAATTGGCTTACTGAAATTCTATGTGACTAATGATAGCTTCACCAAAGAGTTTGAATGGAGCCTCCATTTTCGGTTGATTGTCTATGCTGTAAACAAATGACGATCGCCAAGCATGTTTTATAGTACCGTAAAGAATTTGCAGTTTAAAATGTTGGCAAACAAAGAAACAAATGGTAGGGAGGTGATAAAAACAGAAGAAGCAAAGTACTCTAATACAATAAAATAGTTATTAATTGACTTACTAAAATTCTATATCTTAATTACACAACTTTTAAAACTATATCACTTCGGAAAACGTAGTATTTGTCTTTCTTGTGTTAAATTTTATATTACCTCGTTAACGTGTTTCAGCCTGCTATTGGCCATCTTCAGGACTAGTTGTTGCTGATCTTGTCGCTTTTTGTTTCCTGTAGGCATGTGTTTGTGTACTGTAATGTGGAGTCAAAGAGTGTGTGTTCTGAAATTAAGTTGTGGTGAGAATTTCATTGGGGTGTGTTTTCGTGTGTCTGTATATTTCGTATTGTTCTAGTGTGTTTTGTTTCTGGCTTTTTGGTTGGATGTGTAGAATTTCCATGTCTGTGTTGATGTCTCTGTAGGTGTGGTTAGCATTTGTGATGTGTTCTGCATATGTGGAAGTAAAATTGAGGGGTTGGGTGCGAGAAAGGCACTTCTCTCAAATGTAAGTTTTGAGAAAATTGATGTTGAAAATTCAAACCGTAATAATGTTACCTATGCACGCCTTTACATTTTGGCTACTCCTGACCTCTGTGATCACAGTATTGAACTGAAACTTGGTGATCATGTACATAACAGGTCAGAGAATACAATAAAGCGTTTCACTCAAAAAGGGCTTATCCTCTAAAATGCCCTTCTTGCACCCAGCCCCTCAATTATATTTCACTAAAGTTACCTTCACTAAAATGTTTGAATGGAGCCGCCATTTTCAGTCGACTATGTATGCGTGAAACAAATTACGATCGCGAAGCATGTTTTATAGTAATTACAGTAAAAATTTGCAGTTTGAAATGTTGGCAAACAAAGAAACAAATGCTAGGGTAGTGATAAAAAGAAACAAATGCTAGGGAAGCGATAAAATTAAGCAAATGCTAGGACAGCGATAAAATTGTGGGATAAGCAGCCATGATTGGTTGAAAAATGTCCTTTAGTATCGTTTTATTGGCCAAAAGTAATATGACGTAGTAAAAGTGTAATATTCATTAATAAACAATTTCACAATGAAGTCTACTCTTCAGATCTAATAGCCTCTTTATTTTTGCTCTAAGTTTTCTATAGCCTATGTCTATATGCAACCAACTGTTTCTGTTCAAACAGAGCAGCCTAGAAGCTTATATTCCGAAATCCCAGAGCCAGTACAGTACTTTTTTTTTTATAGAAATACATCACTGTTTTTAAATCCATTCAAGTCACTAGAAACTAGAATATCTGCATGCTTTATTTAACTTATATACTCTTAGTATGATGTATAAAGGAGGATAGCAATGGCAAAGGAAGCATTTAATAGAAAAAGGAGTATCTTATGCGAATCTCTGGAAAAGAACTAAGGAAGAGACTGGTGAAGTGCTTTCTGTGGAGTGTGGCATTGTATGGAGCAGAAACATGGACATTAAGACGAAATGAAGAGAAACGAGAAGAATGAAAGGTGTGAAATGGGCAGACAGATTAAGAAATGAAGCTGTGTAGGGAAGAGTGGATGAAGAAAGAATGATGCTGAAACTGATCAGGAAGAGGAAAAGGAATTGGTTGAGTCACCGACTGAGAAGAACTGCCTACTGAAGGATGCACTGGAAGGAATGGTGAACGGGAGAAGATTTCGGAGTAGAAGAAGATATCAAATGATACACGATATTAAGATATTAGGATCATATGAGGAGATAAAGAGGAAGGCAGAAAATAGGAAAGATTGGTGAATGGTGAGTTTGCAGTGAAAGACCTGCCCATGGGCAGACCATTTATGTATGTAGTATTATGTATAAAAAATGTAATAAAATTCATGCTGAGGTTGATAAGATATGATAAAGTTACAAAAGTTCGTGTTTCTGAGGTTCACACTAACCGATCCCTCTAAACTGCAAGTAAATTCTACACACTTCTACACCTACCTACCTTGCCTCCCGTTTCAGTTACCTGTCATCATATCATAATCTCTTCACACGCACGCAAAATAGCCGCATACTAGCCATACCAACACATAAGACATCATCGTATTCATCATCATACACAATCTCGCTCTCGCGCTTGTGGAATACCCTACCCAGTGACATCAGAGACTGTCGGAATTTAGTAGCGTTCAAAAGCAATCTTATTAAGTATTTTCTTACTGCGTAGAGTAGGTTTAATTTTTACTTAATCAATAAAAGAAATGCTTCTCTCTTCTTAACTTTTACAATAAACTGTCTGGCTTTTATTAATCAGTTAATCTTTTAGTACTTTGATTTTTATTGTATTTGTAAATGTAATATTAATTGTAATTATAATTGTAATTGTTTTCTTAATATTGTAGTTGTAATCCCTTGGTAGAGGGGAAGAGAAGGCCTGATGGCCTTATCTCTACCAGCTTAAAGGAATAAGTAAATAAATAAATAAATTCGAACTCGTGTCGAGCATAACATGGGATCACAAGTGCTGTACGCTACCCCTACACTACATGACTGGCCTCACCGATCCGATAATATGTGCGGACTGCGGGAAACTGATACCTGTTCAATAGAGGTGTGTCGTCTCCCGTAAGAAACCTCAATCCAGTATAAATTAAGAAGCATCAATTGCGGAGTGATGTGCAAATGGCCTATGCCGCGGGGGCGAACAGGTGCCTTTTCCCTTCAAGGCCTCAGCGAATGTTGTTGCTAGGCAACAGCCGACGTGTGTGTGTGTGTGTGTGTGTGTGTGTGTGTGGTACTCGATTGTTGACAGACTTAATTAACGGGAGAACAAAAAAAAAACCGCCTTGTCGTGACACACACTGATACAACGAAGAACGCTTCTGTCTTTCTGTGTGTAGCGTGGGGCACTGCCTGATATTTTTTTTTCTTTGCGCAGTTGTTAAAACATTCGCGAAGTGCACTGCGTTAGGTAAGTTTTGCAATAATCTTACACTTATGGCGATGTGCATCAACCAGGGGCGGCTCTACAATAAGAACTGCAGAGCTGCAGAACCGCCATTTAAATGGCCCTGAAAAAAATTAAAAATGTGAATCGTGCTTTTATGTAATCTAGTTAATTGTTTCATTTATTTATCCAATTCATTCTTTTCGATTCGAGATTTTACTGTCTGTAGGAGCCTTGAACTGCTCGAGAATTTTAGCTGTAGTGTACTTTTCGGATCTGTGATCGGCAGTTCCTGAAGCTCAACGTAGGGTAGTCGGCAGCAGAAAACTGGTTTTCTTCACCGTCCCATAAGACTGCATTAGAGCTGTAACCGAAGCAGCTCTCTCCGAACATGCAAAAGAACCGTCAACACCCTCAGCTCTGTATGACCTGCGTTAGAACACACAGGCTTCTGGACTACTGTATATCATTACAGTTCCAGATTGTTATAGTACTGTGGGTGGTGTGATGTGATTAGTCAGTGTATCTAAGGAATTATTTTATATTAAAAATGAATGAAATGAAAACCTAATCAACCAACCCTTTTCGAAATTAAAAGAGAAATTGCATGTTAACGTAAAAAATTAGGACGTCCTACCCAAATTTAAATATTGAAATCTCTGATAAAGTCGAGGAAATCATGTGGCTGCGCTCATGAAAACGCTTTCTCCCCCACCCGTGTATCCTGTTTGGAGAAGAAAATACAAGGACAAACGTTGGAGTGAAGGATTTAGTTAATTTGACTTAAAAACTAGAAAAGCATGTGGGCCACATCTCCACTACGTGACTAGTTGTACCAGGTGGGAGTGGTGTGACGCACGGATTGTTGGAGTAGAATTTCGGGTGCACAATCAACTTCGAGAAGGGGCTGTAATTACACGCGTCATCCGATTTAGATGCAACAAACAGCATGCGATTGCTAAATACACTATTTTTCATGCAGAACTGCCAACCTTTGTAACCGCGGGCCGCTACTGGTATCAACCTTGATTTAAACGTAGTAACCGTGGGTTACGGAACCTGGTTAAAAGTAATCGTGGTTAAAAGTTAGGATTTCCGGCACCGTTCATAATCAGCGGTTATTATTATTATTATTATTATTATTATTATTATTATTATTAGTTTCTATCTGATGCTTTTCCAATTCACTGCGGCCTAAAGCAAGAAGATGCACTATCACCTTTACTTTTTAACTTCGCTCTGCAATATGCCATTAGGAAAGTCCAGGATAACAGAGAGGGTTTGGAATTGAACGGGTTACATCAGCTGCTTGTCTATGCGGATGGCGTGAATACGTTAGGAGAAAATCCACAAACGGTTAGGGAAAACACGGGAATTTTACTGGAAGCAAGTAAATCCCGAAAAGACAAAGTATAAGATTATGTCTCGTGACCAGAATATTGTACGAAATGGAAATATAAAAATTGGAGATTTATCCTTCGAAGAGGTGGAAAAATTCAAATATCTTAGAGCAACAGTAACAAATATAAATGACACTCGGGAGGAAATTAAACGCGGAATAAATATGGGAAATGCCTGTTATAATTCGGTTGAGAAGCTTTTGTCATCTAGTCTACTGTCAAAAAATCTTAAAGTTAGAATTTATAAAACAGTTATATTACCGGTTGTTCTGTATGGTTGTGAAACTTGGACTCTCACTTTGAGAGAGGAACATACGTTAAGGGTGTTTGAGAATTACGTTCTTAGGAAAATATTTGGGGCTAAGAGGGATGAAGTTATAGGAGAATGGAGAAAGTTACACAACACAGAACTGCACGCATTGTATTCTTCACCTGACATAATTAGGAACATTAAATCCAGACGTTTGAGATGGGCAGGGCATGTAGCACGTAGCCTATAGGTGAATACAGAAATGCATATAGAGTGTCAGTTGGGAGGCCGGAGGGAAAAAGGCCTTTGGGGAGGCTGAGACGTAGATGGGAAGATAATATTAAAATGGATTTGAGGGAGGTGGGATATGATGATAGAGAATGGATTAATTTTGCTCAGGATAGGGAGCAATGGCGGGCTTATGTGAGGGCGGCAATGAACTTCCGAGTTCCTTAAAAGCCAGTAAGTATTATTATTAGTATTATTATTACTGTTATTATTACTACTACTACTATTATTATTATTATTATTATTATTATTATTATTATTATTATATTTTATTTTTATTATTATTAGTCTACTCATTATTATTATTATTATTATTATTATTTTATTATTATTATTACTTACTTACTTAAAAATGGCTTTTAAGGAACCCGAAAGTTCATTGCCGCCCTCACATAAGCCCGCCAGCGGTCCCTATCCTGTACAAGATTAATCCAGTCTCTATCATCATGCCCCACCTCCCTCAAATCCATTTTAATATTATCCTCCCATCTACGTCTCGGCCTCCCTATAGGTCTTTTTCCCTCCGGTCTCCCAACTAACACTCTATATGCATTTCTGGATTCGCCCACACGTGCTACATGCCCTGCCCATCTCAAACGTCTGGATTTAATGTTCCTAATTATGTCAGGTGAAGAATACAATGCGTGCAGTTCTGTGTTTTGCAACTTCTCCATTCTCCTGTAACTTCATCCCGCTTAGCCCCAAACATTTTCCTAAGCACCTTATTCTCAAACACCCTTAACCTATGTTCCTCTCTCAGAGTGAGAGTCAAGTTTCACAACCATACAGAACAACCTGTAATACAGTATAACTGTTTTATAAATTCTAACTTTCAGATTTTTTGACATCAGACTAGATGACGAAAGCTTCTCAGCCGAATAATAACAGGCATTTCCCATATTTATTCCGCGTTTAATTTCCTCCCGAGTGTCATTTATATTTGTTACTGTTGCTCTAAGAAATTTGAATTTTTCCACCTCTTCGAAGGATAAATCTCCAATTTTTATATTTCCATTTCGTACAATATTCTGGTCACGAGACATAATCATATACTTTGTCTTTTCGGGATTTACTTCCAAACCGATCGCTTTACTTGCTTCAAGTAAAATTTCCGTGTTTTCCCTAATCGTTTGTGTATTTTCTCCTAACATATTCACGTCATCCGCATAGACAAGAAGCTGATGTAACCCGTTCAATTCCAAACCCTGCCTGTTATCCTGAACTTTCCTAATGGCATATTCTAGAGCGAAGTTAAAAAGTAAAGGTGTTAGTGCATCTCCCTGCTTTAGCCCGCAGTGAATTGGAAAAGCATCAGATAGAAACTGACCTATACGGACTCTGCTGTATGTTTCACTGAGACACATTTTAATTAATCGAACTAGTTTCTTGGGGATACCAAATTCAATAAGAATATCATATAATACTTCCCTCTTAACCGAGTCATATGCCTTTTTGAAATCTATGAATAACTGATGTACTGTACCCTTATACTCCCATTTTTTCTCCATTATTATTATTATTATTATTATTATTATTAATATTATTATTATTATTATTATACGGACTTTATTATTGAATCTAAGACTGAAAATCACGAAATCTGCTATAAAACCACGGTGTAAGAACAAAGTGATTGTTTTCAGTTGTTGACTCCGACAGTCTTGACGTGCGTAAAGATGAGTTATCAGTGGCGTGCGTGCCACATCCTCTAAATTAAAATATACGAGCGTGCTATAAATAAATGCGATGTAGAGAAGGCAGATAAGCTGTACAGAGCTCGCTGCGTTGGGAAACCAGCGGAACAGGAAATCTATCGAAATGGTCACGGACAGGAGGGTCTGGCTCACACCGGAAACGCCGCTACCTTGACACGCTTCTGGAAGATCCGGTGCAGCCTCTTCCAATGCACCATCTTTGCAGACTGCTAATTCAATAACGTACCTGAAAACAGAGGAGTCAGCTGTTGTATTGTATTGTATTTATTAACATTAAATGGTATTCATACATGCTTACAGCTAGAATATGGAACAAGTAAAAAAAACTTAATATTATAAAATCTTAATTTATAGTCACAGTCTAGATGAAATATATACAGACGAGATTTACAATATAGTCTACTAGTACAACACATAGTTTTAGTATCAATTGCATGAAGTGTTATCGAATGTCATGAATTCACCTACAGAATAGAAGGCGTGAGAAATTAGGTACTTCTTTAATTTGGCCCTAAATAATTTTATGTTTTGCGTTTCATTTTTTATATCGATAGGGAGGCTATTAAAAATTTTTACTGCCATATAACGCACTCCTTTTTGATAGCACGATAGACTTGCCGATGGAGTATGAAAGTCATTTTTTGACGTGTATTTATGCTATGAACTGTTGAATTAGTTACAAAGTTTTCACGATTACATACGAGGAAGATTATTAATGAAAAGATATACTGACAAGGCATGGGCATTATTTGTAGTTTTTTTAAAATAGTCCTACGAGATTCCCTAGATTTGGCACCTACTGTTATTCTAATTACTCTTTTTTGTAATAGAAATATATTGTTACTATCTGTGGAATTTCCCCAGAATATTATTCCAAAACTCATTACCGAGTGGAAGTATGCAAAGTATATTGTTTTTAAGGTATTGATATTTACTATCTTTTGCATAGATCTAATAGCAAAACAAGCTGAATTTAGTTTGGGGATAATTTCTTTAATATGATTTTTCCAATTTAACACATTATCGATTTTTAAGCCAAGAAATTTGGTTGTTGTTGTTTCTAATAGGGATCTATTATTAATTAATGCGCTAGAAATTTGCGACGTTGAATTTGGACAGGATTTAAATTGAATTATGTTAGTTTTGTTACAATTTAATACTAATTTATTGACTGAGAACCAGTCACATATTTTGAAGAGAATTTCCTCTGTTGAAGATTGGAATGTGTTGGAGTTATTGGCTGTAATTACTATACTTGTGTCATCTGCAAATAATATGGGATGACCTACATCTTTTATTAGGGGGGGGGGCAAGATCATTTATAAACACTAGAAAAAGTAGGGGACCTAATATTGATCCTTGAGGACTTCCATTACTAATAGTTCCCCATGTCGATGCAGAGTTCATGGTTGTATTAATTTCAACTTTCTGTTTCCTGTCTATGAGATATGAGTGAAACCATTGGTGTGCAACACCTTTAATTCCATAATAATCTAATTTATCTAGCAGGATTTTATGATTTATACAGTCAAATGCTTTGGATAAATCACAGAAAATCCCTCTAACTTGTAATTTTTATTTAACTGCCTCCAGAATTTTGTCAGTTAAACTAAATGTTGCATTTTCTGTGCCTTTATTTTTCCTAAATCCAAGAGTCTGTCAAACTCTGTAAACAGCTTTATATATGGATTTTGTCGTATCTGTAACATAATAAAGCATGCCTTTTGAGGTGGTCGAAATTGTTTGATATGGAAAATGAATATGTAGATAAATAAAATGGAGGTTTGATAAGCCGAACGTCGGTGGTGTAATTGTTACTTTAATTTGTATACGTCACTAACCATAAGTATATTCATGTGAATTATTATCTTAATATCAGTTGTTATTGGATCCATCGGCGGATTAAATCAAATCTCAATACGAAAAGTTTTAACATATTCTTCAATTAACCATAGAGTCGGATTTTCACTCTATAATGTCGGGTTCGAATCTCTGCGGGTGCATGTTGAATTCAGGAGATGGGTGAAATGACAGTTTTATATAAAAATGAGAAAAATGTGATACGGGGTAAAGGTTGGTAATATTGTGATACTAATAATTAGGGGACGGATGTTGATAAAAAAAAGTCATCTTCTTATTTTTCACATTAGGACGATGCCTATTAATATATAAATCCCTTCTATGTTGATATCAACGTAAAAAATTAACTTTGTGCGAGATCGTGCGTATTTCCTTGGTTTCCGCACAAAACCAATCCGCGGAAAGTCTAAAATTCCACATTCAATATTCCCAACCTAACACACATAACAATTTCCCTCTTCTTACCGCTTAAGTGTCATATTGATTTTACTGCTTTAGGCTTTTAACATATTATTTTAGAGACATTCAATATAGTAATAATTATAAATTGCAAACTTACCACTGCAATTTCACCTAAATTGCACTATTAACTATTGTTTTTAAATATTTGCAAAAATTAAGTAAACTCTAAATGATTACGTAACCTTACCTATTGTTTTAAGTTCGCATTTATAGACTGGGGGAAAAAAAAAGACAGACGTATATCACGGCCTGCTGGAGTATTGTAAACACAGAAAACATTTTAAAGCAACAATGTTGAAGATAGATATCTTTGTTTTGCAAATTTGCCGTCATTGAACAGAAACCAAGATGGAGATTTCATTGCAACTAATTAGAAATTCCTCTTTCAGGTATGTAATAAACGATCTTCGCACAAAATAATGTACGATACACGAGCGGTATGTTTTCTTTCAATTGTCGGAAATTAAAAAAGCTCAACTACGTTTCGCTTTTTCAAACTTTTCCTCGAACATGAAAACTTCAACATACCGCTCTTGTAACGCATATTACTGTACTATTTTACATTGCATTTTTTGCATTTTTCGACGTTTTTTAACTAATAGGTCATTTTTATTTTTTATTATTTTTTTTTTTTGCATTTTTTGGTCAGTTTTAATAAGTAGGCCTACTTTGAAGAACTTTTAGATCATTTGGAATGCATTTTACTTTCTTCTTTATCGATATGTGTGTTAAATCTTTTTCTTAGCAAATAGGTCAAATCTCAAACTCAGGATGGTGATAAAATTGTTCTCTTTACCCATTTTTCTCTCCTAAATGACGCCTTTCTATGCCGGATAGCTTCGTCATAAACGTAACACGATTTGTCGGGGATTGAAATCGAGTCCCTTTGATAACTGAACTACGGCTGGACTGTTTCACAGAGATTGAACCTGGAACTCTGGGGTGAAAGGTTACTTCTTGGATCATTAGTTGGGAACTCGGCGTTGGATGGTTGGACTTATCAGGCGGGCCCAACGCCGGCCTTCGTGAAGTGGAACACCCGGCTCATAACGCTCAGATAATCGGTGTAATTTATGTTCTGTCGCACAAACTCTATCTCCGTCGATTCGGAAGGAAATGTGTCACCAGGTGGAAACATTTTGCGCTATCTAATTTACATTTCAAATTTTGTACGCAAAACAATAATATATGACAAATTCGCATTCCTCTGGCGTACTATATGTCTCTGCGCTGGTTAAAAATAAAGCCGGGGAATTGCCATATTACTATTAGATAATCTTGCGAATGTCTTTTACCGTGTGTATTTCAAACTATAATCAGTACTTAGGGAATTAACATTGCCACAAGAAATCCAGGTATAAAAAATTGAAAGTAAAATTTCTTGTAGCTGGCCATGTGTAATAAATTAGTAGGCCTTGTAGAAAAGAAGACTATCTACTGATTATTGCTGCAAGGCATAAAATGTAAGCTAATAAACTTGGCTATGTTACAACAATTCTGTTTTCGCCTGTTGTATTTCAAGATGAATGCCATCAAACTGAATTTTAGTTGGCAATAATCAATAGTCTTCTTTTGTCGGTAAAACGCGGTATCAGCCAGAGTAAATAATTACCACATGTCTTATCATAGTCCAGAAAAATAAAAAACAGTTTTCGGTACAAAAAAAAATAAAAGTGTGCATGAAATATGTCCTTATGTCGGAATATGCACAAATGTCCAAAATATGCAAAAACAACCATTCGTCAGTCATCTTAACGAAACTTGAATTGAGGTGTGACTTTTATATATCTATACTAGTAATAAATTTGTAGCTGAAATTTTTCTGGTAATTTTCGATTTTCCAAAAATAATTGGTCCTAACATATATAATTAACCACCCTGAAACCGAAAATCGCTTTTTTGAAATTTTTGTTTCTATGTCTGTCTGTCTGTCTATCTGTCTGTCTGTCTGCTTGTCTCTATGTTTGTTACCTTTTCACGCGATAATGGCTGAACTGATTTATATGAAAATTGTAATATAAATTAAGTTTGTTGTAACTTAGATTTTAGGCAATATGGCATTCAAAATACATTATTTAAAAGGGGGGTTATAAGGGGGCATGAATGAAATAAATCTAAATATCTCGCTTATTATTGATTTTCATGAAAAATGTTACATAACAAAAGTTTCTTTAAAAATAATTTCCGATAAGTTTTAGTCTATAAAAAATTTTGATAGGACTGATATTTAATGAGATAAATGAGTTTTACAATTACAATAACAACGCCATCTAAGGCGCTCTACTGAAATAAAAACAAATGACTTCGTCTACAAGGGGCCTTGGATAACAACAATCGATAGCTATTAAACATAGCCTACAGAGAATGTTTCTGTGTTTGTATGAAGTAATATCGGAAGCTAATTAATTGTTTAATTGTTATTTCACCATTGGAAAGTGTAGTTTCTCTAGGTGGACATAATTCTATAATGTTATTACAGTAACTTCTGAAACATATAGCAAGTAATATAAAGTGTACACATTAAAACTAAATGATATGTCAATCTTCATTAAACTATGGTTGCATGTAATAGCAATTAAGAAACATGTTAAAGGAATTGTCATTGCACCAAATGAGTGCTCTCTGGACCAAAATGATCGCATTTTAATTATTTAAATACAATTTAAATTAAGTAACATATTAAACGATTTATCCTTCTATCAAACACGAATGTTCCCTGGCTCAAATGTCCTATTCTAATTATGTAATTACTTTATATTTATTTCTAACGGGTGCAGCGGAGCGCACGGGTACGGCTAGTTAACAATATAGTACTTTCTTACTTGCTGGCTTTTATGGAACCCGGAGGTTCATTTTTCGTCCTCACATAAGCCCGCCATTGGTCCCTATCCTGAACAAGATTAATCCAGTCTCTATCATCATATCCCACCTCCCTCAAATCCATTTTAATATTATCCTCCCATCTACGTCTCGGTCTCCCCAAAGGTATTTTTCCTTCCGGCCTCCCAACTAACACTGTAATGCATTTCTGGATTCGCCCATACGTGCTACATGCCCTGCCCACCTCAAACGTCTGGATTTAATGTTCCTAATTATGTCAGGTGAAGAATACAATGCGTGCAGTTCTGCGTTGTGTAACTTTCTCCATTCTCCTGTAACTTCATCCCTCTTAGTCCCAAATATTTTCCTAAGCACCTTATTCTCAAATACCCTTCTAACTTTCAGGTTTTTTGAGAGCATACTGGATGACAAAAGTTTCTCAACCGATAATAACAGACATTTCCCACATATAGCCTACTCTGCGTTTAATTTCCACCCCCGAGTGTCATTTATATTTGAGCCGTTCAGAGCAGAAGTGGTATAAGCCAAAATTGGGTAATGAGTTTAAAGTAAAAATTCTGTAAAATAGAGCGCAAAGCAGCAATTAAAATGTCCTTCGTGCTATGCGCTGACTACTAATAGTTTAAATAAATTCAATATTAATTGCTACTTTGCGCTGTATTTTACAGAATGTTTACTTTAACCCTCATTATCCATATTTGACTTACACCACTTCTGCTCTGAACGGCTCATTTGTTACTATTGCTCCGAGATATTTCTGTTTTTCCACATTTTCAAAGGATGAATTTCTAATTTTTATATTTTCATTTCGTACTATGTTCTAGTCACGAGATATAATCACATACTTTGTCTTTTCGGCATTTGCTTCCAAACCTATCTCCTTACTTGCTTCAAGTAAAATTCCAGTGTTTTCTCTAATAGTTTGTGGATTTTCTCCTAACATATTCACGTCATCCGTATAAACAAGCAGCTGATGTAACCTGTTCAGTTTCACACCCTCTCTGCTATCCTGAACTTCCCTAATGGCATACTCTAGAGCGAAATTAAATCCCCTTTCCTTCGTCCGCAGTGAATTGCAAAAGTATCCGACAAAGAGTGGCCTATACGGACTCTGCTGTAAGTTTCACTGAGACACATTTTAATTAATCGAACTAGTTTGTTAGTAATACGAAATTCTAAAAGAATATTATATAAAACTTAGATACTAAACACTTACTTACTTACAAATGGCTTTTAAGGAACCCGCAGGTTCATTGCCGCCCTCACATAAGCCCGCCATCGGTCCCTATCCTGTGCAAGATTAATCCAGTCTCTATCATATCCCACCTCTCTCAAATCCATTTTAATATTATCCTTCCATCTACGTCTCGGCCTGCCTAAAGGTCTTTTTCCCTCCGGTCTCCCAACTAACACTCTACATGCATTTCTGTTTTTGCCCATACGTGCTACATGCCCTGCTCATCTCAAACGTTTGGATTTAATGTTCCTAATTATGTCAGGTGAAGAATACAATGCGTGCAGTTCTGCGTTGTGTAACTTTCTCCGTTCTCCTGTAACTTCATCCTTCTTAACCGCAAATATTTTCCTAAGCACCTTATTCTCAAACACTCTTCTAACTTTTAGGTTTTTTGAGAGCATACTGGATGACAAAAGCTTCTCAACCGAATAATAACACACATTTCCCGTATTTATTCTGCGTTTAATTTCCTCCCGAGTGTTATCTGTATGTGTTACTGTTGCTCCTAGATATTTGTATTTTTCCAACTTTTCAAAGGATAAATTTCCAATTTTTATATTTTCATTTCGTACTATGTTCTGGTCACGAGACAATCGTATACTTTGCCAATTTCGATATTTACTTCCAAACCTATTTCCTTACTTACTAAAAGTAAAATTCCTGTGTTTTTCCTAATCGTTTGTGGATGTTATTCTAATATATTCACGTCATCGCATAGACAAGCAGCTGATGTAACCCGTTCAATTCCAAACCCTCTCTGTTATCCTGGACTTTCCTAATGGCATATTCTAGAGCAAAGTCAAAAAGTAAAGGTGATAGTGCATCTCCTTGCTTTCGTCCACAGTGAATTGGAAAAGCATACGCTTTACTGAGACACGTTTTCAATTAATCGAACTAGTTTCTTGAGAATACAAAGTTCTATAAGAAATGGTAATGGAAATTACGGGAAAATGGCTGAACGTATTTTAATAAATGACCCCTCATTTTGAAGCTTGGAACTCAAAGTTTTTCAGAACAATAGTAGTTTTTAGTGAAATGTCAATATTTCAACATAATTTTCCTATTTTCCAAAATCCATCTGTCGTCAGTTTCGAGAACTAGCTATACTAGCTAATTGCATTTTAGAATAAAACAAAACACACACTACAGTAAACAATATTACACGAAGGCCATGATCTGCAAGAATGCTGACATATTTAGAGCTCAAATTAAATTGGTTATTAAAAACTTAACTTACTAAAAATAATTTACAGGTTGGATTCTGTGGGATGTAATTTTCTGGGTACAGCTGTGTATTGGATATTAAAAACTACAAAACTTGAGGTGGTCTGATGACATTATTACCATTAGAAATGAAATATTATTGTAGGTAATGCCATGATGTGACTATTTTTCATTAATTATACATATTAATGCTGTGTTCATGATATGAAAGTGGGGTTATGTAAGTAGATCTTCATTTCTATAATGTACTGAGTGGCGGCTATATAGTGTATATAACTACAAAACCTACGTAAGATAATAATATTGTTATTAAAAATCAAATATTTTATAGTTCTTAATCAAGTGGGCTTGGGTCTTTTTCATATATTTAATGGCGGTGTGGTGTAATATTTATATGCGTCATTCTCTTCAGTATTGGCTCGAGGGAGCGCCAAAATTTCAGTTCCTAAGGAAAGACCAAAATGTATTATTTACTGATAAAATAAGAGGCCTAAAAATGTTGTAGTCTCCCGATCATTTCAGCAAGATCTCTTAGCAGGATAAAATGATTTTACCTCTACATTTCAAGCTCTACATGCAGCAGCTATACCAAGATGCTATGTCTATTGTTCGAAAGTATAGCAAATCTGACATTTTTTTAACTTTCACCTACAATCCGCAATGACCTGAAATAGCCATTGCTTTACTCACAAATGAAAAACCCATTATTCGTCCTGACATTGTTACTTGCGTTTTCGTGTTGAAACTCAAAAACTGAAGGTGGATAGGGTCAAGAAATAGTAATATACGTTACAAGAGCGGTATGTTGACGTTTTCATGGTCGAGGAAAAGATTGAAAAAGCGAAACGTAGTTGAGCTTTTTTAATTTCCGAGAACATGAAAACAAACATACCGCTCGTGTATCGTACATTATTTTGTGCGAATATCGTTTATTACATACCTGAAAGACGAATTTCTAATTAGTTGCAATGAAATCTTCATGTTGGTTTCTGTTTAATGACGCCAACTTCGGAACATCAAAATATCTTTCTTCAACATTGTTGCTGTAAAATGTTTTCTGTGTTTACAATACTCCAGCAGGCCGTGATATACGTCTGTCTTTCCCCCCCCCCCCCAGTCTATAAATGCGAACTTAAAACAAACGGTAAGGTTATGTAATGATTTATTTTTCATTTTAATATTTTAACAATATTATTTATATAACATATTGCAGTAATAACATCGGCATCTAGAATCTCGTTGATTTTTTCACGGCTTCCTTAATGTTACTTGTATCAGGAATGCAATTAGTTTCGTGGAGTAGTAGACTTTACTTAATTTTTGCAAATATTTAAAAACAATAATTAACATTGCAATTTAGGTGAAATTGCAGTGGTAAGTTTCCAATTTATAATTATTACTATGTTAAACGTCTCTAAAAATAATAATATGTTAAAAACCTAAAGCAGTAAAATGAATGTCGCGCTTAAGCGGTAAGAAGAGGGAAATTGTTATGTGTGTTACGTTGGGAGTACTGAATGTGGTATTTCACACTTACCGCGTATTGATTCTGTGCGGAAAACAAGCAAATACGCACGATCTCGCACAAAAGTATTTGGCATAAAAAACATTCAGAGGGATTACGTTTGATTATTATGGAAGCAAATAAGTTTCAAAATGTGTGGTATTGTTCACTGAAAATAAATCTGATTTGAACGTCTAATGAACTTAGTTTGCAGCATTCGCTGCACAAGCCACTAGTATTATATAAAACTTAGATATTAGGCATACTAAGATGTAATTCTCCGTGACATGTACTCAGAACTTCATGCAGGATAGTATATTGATGCTGTGGGTGGTATTTGAACCCAAGACATGACTCCTACACTGTGTGAGATCTGCGCCTCAAACTGCGATGTCACGGTGACGAGAAGTTAATGTTGGTCTTTCTGTAGCTCGTAATGGGACAGGTACAAATACGTTTTGATTAATAGGCTCGTAAAATGGGGCAGGAAGGTCTGTGTGCCCTATATTGAGCACCTCGGCCGTGTTAATAATGCAGCGACGTCTTCTGGCGCGCCGCACGCGATACCGCCCCGCCTGACACACAAACCTACTGCACTTGAACTCGTTCCTACACAATGGTGACAAGATGGCGGCCGCGCGCACTGGGAATGGTGTCAGCGGCTTGCGTAACTCTGCGAATACCGAAGAAAGTGCAAGTTTATGTATTACTTTCTTTTGTTTTGAACTTTCACTAACACTACCGGAATGTCTGCCACTAGTTCATGTCTGGAACGAGTCTTCTGTCTGTCTCACGGCTGTTCGAGGTTCAGAACAGTGTTGTCAGATCTTGAAAAAATATTTCTGGAGGTCGTAATGAAAAAAATCCGGAGATTTGTCCACAATTTCCGGAGGCAGTTTCGAAAATCACATAAAATGTTATTATAACCTTCTATTACAATACATGAACCTATAATAAAAAGATTTCTATTTAATTCTTTTAATCACCAATTTGATTAGTAGTCACCACCTTCTTCTCCTCATAGATGTTTCTCCAGACCAGATATCTTCATTTTTACGCGTTACATATTTTATATTTTTGGGAAACATTAGTAGTCAAGTTATAAAATATGTTGTTGTTGTTTTCTAATGCCAGGAGTTTGACAACAAAGTCATTTGACCTCTTGCACTCCAATATTTTTCAGAGATATTATCATGACCAGCCAATGAAGCACAGATTTTGAGGTGTTCCGAATCGATTTCTTGGTCTGAGTTGCGCAATGGGCAGTTAGGGGACTGATATATTCCAATTCTATGCAGGTGTTTAGCCAAACAATTATGGCCTGTTGCCCATCTAAATGCAGCTACACACGATTTTCGTGGTAAATCGGGAATTAACTGTGGATTTTGATGCAGAGAGTTCCATTTTTTTCCCTTGGGATTGTGTTATCAAATTTTGTTTGTTGAAGTCTAAGTATGTATATTTAATAAATCTCTTCACAGAGTATTACGTAGATTTAAAATATTAACAAAACTTTAACTATATAATGTTCATCTATCAGTTTTAATGTATGCCAGAGATTGATTTTTCTAAAAAAGTAAATAATTTCCTACATTAAAAAATCCGGAGATTACAACATTATTTCCTATTTTTCCGGGAAGTTAAAAAATTCCGAAGATCTCCGGAAATTTCCGGAGACCTGGCAACACTGGTTCAGAACCCGACGCAATAACTGGTCTCACATTAATGGGTGAATAGGAGGGATGGGAAGTATGATTGCTGTTATGATGTTCAATCATTCGTTGGTGAATTATTTTGATATCAATGCCATTATCACCATCATCACCACCTTCCAGGTACTAGCTCTTCGAACTCGGTGGTACGTCTAGCACGCCTAGTATTTAAATAAACCAAGGATCCGACTGTTGTATATTATAGTGCAGCGTTTCTGAAACTATGGTCCGCGGACCACCTGTGGTCCTCGAGGTCTGCCCTTGTGGTCCTTCAGAAAAGACGGAAGAAAAAAATAAAATTTAAACAAATTGCGTATTTACTATAGCTGAAATTCTCACAGTTTGGAAATGATACATGGCAATCGCCTTTAACGTTTTCTCTCATTATTTACATTTAATGAAATTTATTACTCTACCTGACTACCGACTTCCCAAAGAGGGATTTAAAGCACTATGTTTCTCGCCTACACATCTGGCGCCTCTAACCCACCCAGGGACCACCCGAATTCATAATATAGGACCAAAATACCGAACCTTTTCATGTACTTATGACTTTCTTAATAGTTTTGCCGACACCCAGTCTGCACATTGAAATGGTCATGTACTATACGTCGTACACCAATAATACAATTCTGAGGTTACAATTTGAAACTTATTTTCCAAGTAAATATGACAAATCCCCTGGTAGAGGGGAAGAGAAGGCCTGATGGCCTTATCTCTACCAGGTTAAATAATAATAAATAAATAAAATAAAATTTTCATGGGTTCGTGATTCCCTTCATTGCAATATTGAAAATAACAAACTTTCATTGCGTGAAAGAGAACAGTTAATTGAACTCTCGAATGATACCGGACTTAAAATGAAATTCCAAGCGGAAGGTATGGTTAATTTCTGGACCTCATCACAAGTGAAAAGAGAATACAGTGAATTGTACAATGGTGCTTTACAAATTATAATTCAGTTTGCTCTTACGTATCTGTGTGAGAAAGGGTTTTCATCACTAACTCTAATAAAAACAAAGTACCGAAATCAACTTGATGGGTATGTGACGATCTCCGACTTAGGCTTACCAGCATACGTCCAAGTATGTAACAACTGTGCAAGAATCGGCAGGCTCATCCATCTCATTAATATGAGTACCAACATTTTATTTATTTATTTTAATTAATGAGTTAAAGATTATCTAAACTCTAATACCTTGAATTATTAAAAAAATGAAAATGAATTTTTTTCTATTAACATTAACTTAATTCGTTAATACTGATATGATAGTAATTGAATTAAATTAATTTTAATTAATTAGTTATATTTTAAAATATAGGCCTAAGTATATTGGTAGGCTATTAAAATATGCTACAAAAATGATCAATTTACTTTCGAAGGGAACAAGAGTAAGGTGGTCCGTAGAACTGTTCTGACTTGAAAAAGTGGTCCTCACTTCAAACAAGTTTGAGAGAAACGCTGTTATAGTGCGTTCGGAGTTTAGAAAATACAGTTGGGTATAGGCTATAGGCGTCTTCTTAGCGGACATCTCCCGCACTGTAATTTAACTAAAATAAGTTATTTACGTATTTTCTAACCTAAATAAAATAACAATTAAATACTGTGACTAAACGTCATCGTATGGTGCTTCGGCCTGTTTTTGTACTATGACCTCCCCTATTATTTCCTCCCATTTCTTTCTGTTTCTAGCAGTTTCTTATATGAATCAGGTCGGTTGCATCTTCCTGTATCATTTCTTCCCGCCGTCAGTTACATTGTCTTCCAATTAGATGAAATATTTCGCAATTGAAAAGGATATTTTTCAGTAAATGTACAAACTATATGTGATGCCAGTGTTGCCAGCCAAGGAACAAGAAATCCCTCTATATCATATTAAAAACCCTTCTAAAATTCAGACAAACCCTCTAAAGTTTTTAGTCTGTACCTGAAAAAACGCACATAAAAATTTGCAAATGTGATGATACATACACAATTGAATATAAAAAAATAGTCACACATCAAGCATATGATTATGTCTCGTGACCAGAATATTGCACGAAATGGAACTATAAAAATTGAAGACTTATCCTTCGAAGAGGTGGAAAAATTCAAATACCTGAGAGCAACAGTAACAAATATAAATGATACTCGGGGGGAAATTAAACGCGGAATAAATATGGGAAATGCCTGCTATTATTCGATTGAGAAGCTTTTGTCATCTAGTCTGCTGTCAAAAAATCTGAAAGTTAGAAACAGTTTATTATACTACCGGTTGTTCTTTATGGTTGTGAAACTTGGACTCTCACTTTGAGAGAGGAACAGAGATTGAGGGTGTTTGAGAATGAAGCTCTTAGGAAAATATTTGAGGCTAAAAGAGATGAAGTTACAGGAGAATGGAGGAAGTTACACAACGCAGAACTGCATACATTGTATTCTTCACCTGACATAATTAGGAGCATTAAATCCAGACGTTTGAGATGGGCAGGACATATAGCACGTATGGGCGAATCCAGAGTGTTAGTTGGGAGGCCGGAGGGAATAAGACCTTTGGGGAGGCCTTGACGTAGATGGGAGGATAATATTAAAATGCATTTGAGGGAGGTGTGATATGATGATAGAGACTGGATTAATCTTGTTGATGGCGGGCTTATGTGAGGGCGGCAATGAACCTGCGGTTCTCTGAAAGTCATAAGTAAGTGTCTAATGTTTAGGGTGTGATTTTATGATGATTATTTTACTCTGATTTCGGTGATTAAAAAGATTTAATTTCGTGAATATTGGGGAGGCCGAGACGTAGATGGGAAGATAATATTAAAATGGATTTGTGGGAGGTGGGATATGATGATAGAGACTGGATTAAGCTTTCTCGGGATAGGGACCGATGGCGGGCTTATGTGAGGGCGGCAATGAACCTCCGGATTCCTTAAAAGCCAGTAAGTATGTATGTATGTATTATTTATTATTATTATTATTATTATTATTATTATTATTATTATTATTATTATTGTTGTTGTTGTTGGCGGCCGGATAGCTCAGTTCGTAGAGCAGCTGGCTACGGACTGGAAGGTCCGGGGTTCGATCCCAGGTTGTGACAGGATTTTTTCTCGTTGCCAAACTTTCAGAACGGCCCCCAGGTTCACTCAGCCTCCTATAAAATTGACTACCGGGACTTTGTTTGGGGTAAAAGGCGGTCAGAGCTGGTGCCGACCACATCACCTCATTCTAATGACGAGGTCATGGAAAGCATGGGACTCTACCTCCATGCCCCACAAGTGCCTTCATGGCATGTTACGGGGATACCTTTACCTTTATTATTATTATTATTATTATTATTATTATTATTATTATTATTATTATTTCCTATTATTCATTCATTCATAGTGTTCTGCTCAAGGGCAGATCTTTCACTGCAAACCCAGCTTTCTCCAGTCTTTCGAATTTTCTGGCTTCCTCTTATAGTCTCCAGATATGATCCATATATCTTAATGTTGTCTATTATTTTATGCGAGATCGTACGTATTTGCTTGCTTTCCGCACAAAACCAATACGCGGTAAGTGTGAAATACCACATTCAGTATTCCCAACGTAACACACATAAGAATTTCCCTATTCTTACCGCTTAAGCGTCATATTCATTTTACTGCTTTAGGCTTTTAACATATTATTTTTAAAGACGTTCAATATAGTAATAATTATAAATTGGAACTTACCACTGCAATTTCACCTAAATTGCATTGTTAATTATTGTTTTTAAATATTTGCAAAAATTAAGTAAACTCTACAACACCACAAAAGTTACTGCATTTGTAATGCAAGTAACATTAAGGAAGCCGTGAAAAAAATCATTAAGATTCCAGACTCATCATAGACTGGGGGGAAAAAAAGACAGACGTATATCACGGCCTCCTGCAGTATAGTAAACATAGAAAACATTTTATAGGAATAATGTTGAAGATAGATAAATTTCTTTTCCAAAGTTGCCGTCAATGAACAGAAACCAAGATGGAGATTTCATTGCAACTAATTAGAAATTCCTCTTTCAGGTATGTAATAAACGATCATCGCACAAAATAATGTACGATACACGAGCGGTATGTTTGTTTTCATGTTCTCGGAAATTAAAAAAGCTCAACTACGTTTCGCTTTTTCAATCTTGTCCTCGAACATGAAAACGTCAACATACCGCTCTTGTAACGCATATTACTATTCTATCTCCTTCCGCCCCGAACTCTTCTCCCGTTCACTATTCTTGCCAGTGCATCTTTTAGTAGGTCGTTTTTTCTCATTCAATGACCCTGCCAATATTATTATTATTATTATTATTATTATTATTATTATTATTATTATTATCAGTGTAACAAAATCTAAGGAAATATTGCCTTATATTTAACTGATTTGTAGAATGAACATGTCTTGCAGTTCGTCAGGATTACTGAATCCAGCCATTTAGTCTCCAGAATTTGTCACACATGAACTTAGATCGTCTGGGAATGGGAATTTCGAGGTGGCATTTCTTACAGAACTGATGATGTGTGTTCCCAGGAATGAGTCTCCTGTTTCTGACAGCGAAGGCTAGCAATCTGAACTCCCTTCGTTAAAATCTGTAATAGGACCCCAATCAATCCAGTTAACTCCGTCACAAGCCGTCTCCCCCGGATCTATCTTAACGTCTCAGGGGTTGCGACCCCCACCCCTTATCGACACTCGCTATCTCCTCGAAACCAGAGATCTTCCAACTCTTAAGCTACCTGCTGCCTAACTGGTTTCATATTTCACCGTATTTATGTCTAGGGATGACAGCGTGTTTATGTTTCCGTTACTTACTTACTTACTTACTGGCTTTTAAGGAACCCGGAGGTTCATTGCCGCCCTCACATAAGCTCACCATCGGTCCCTATCCTGAGCAAGATTAATCCAGTCTCTATCATCATATCCCACCTCTCTCAGATCTATTTTAATATTATCTTCCCATCTACGTCTCGGCCTCCTCAAAGGTCATTTCTCCCCCTGCCGTCCAACTAACACTCTATATGCATTTCTGGATTCGCCCATACGTGCTACATGCCCTGCCCATCTCAAACGTCTGGATTTAATGTTCCTAATTATGCCAGGTGAAGAATACAATGCGTGCAGTTCTGTGTTGTGTAACTTTCTCCATTCTCCTCTAACTTCATCCCTCTTAGCCCCAGATATTTTACTAAGAACCTTATTCTCAAACAGCCTTAGCCTATGTTCCTCTCTCAAAGTGAGAGTCCAAGTTTCACAACCATAAAGAACAACCGGTAATATAACTATTTTATAAATTCTAACTTTCAGATTTTTTGACAGCAGACTGGATGATAAAAGCTTCTCAATCGAATAATAACAGGCATTTTCCATATTTATTCTGTATTTAATTTCCTCCCGAGTATCATTTATATTTGTTACTGTTGCTCCCAGGTATTTGAATTTTTCCACCTCTTCGAAAGATAAATTTGGAATTTTTATATTTCCATTTCGTACAATATTCTGATCACGAGACATAATCATATACTTTGTCTTTTCGGGATTTACTTCCAAACCTATCGCTTTACTTGCTTCAAGTGAAATGTCCGTGTTTTCCCTAATCGTTTGTGGATTTTCTCCTAACATATTCACGTCATCCGCATAGACAAGCAGCTGATGTAACCCGTTCAATTCCTAAACCTCTCTGTTATCCTGAACTTTCCTAATGGCATACTCTAGAGCAAAGTTAAAAAGTAAAGGCGATAGTGTATCTCCTTGTTTTAACTCGCAGTGAATTAGAAACGCATCTGACAGAAACTGGCCTATACGGACTTTGCTGTACGCTTCACTGAGACACATTTTAATTATTCGAACTAACTTCTTGGGAATACCAAATTCAATAAGAATATCATATAAAACTTCTCTCAACCGAGTCATATGCCTTTTTGAACTCTATGAATAACTGATGCACTGTACCCTTATACGTCCATTTTTTCCTTTATTATCTGTCGAATACAAAATATCTGATCAGTAGTTGATCTATTACGTCTAAAACCACACTGATGATCCCCATAATTTCATCTACATATGGAGTTAATCTTCTCAAAAGTATACTGGACAAAATTTTGTAAGACGTCAACAAAAGTGATATTCCTCGAAAGTTACTACAGTCAGTTTTGTCCCCCTTCTTAAAAATAGGTACACATTATTACTATTAAACCCCTACTAATATTACTATTACCATTTCTGCTGATAATACTACTGACAATAGTACTGTCGTCATCAGAACCATCTCCTCCCCATAATATATTTCGTTTTTTCTTCCGTTTCTTCTCTCATCATTTTCATTCAATTTTTCACTGTTTCTTCAATATTTTATCTTTCACCAAAATATCCGTCACGGGTTTTCCCATAATATTATGTTTCTTATGTACGTACAGACAGATTGACGTCTGTCTGTCTGTCTGTCTGTCTGTCCAATGCCCCGCTTCCATCCAACTTGCAATAGTTCAGTATGGTAGGACTTCTCTCCCACAGGCTTCTTGTAATGCCCTAAAGCACTGAGTTGCATGTTTTTCTCTTGCAACTTGGATTTTTATGAAGCATCTTTATTCATACCTCTAGGACTGTATTGTTTACTGCAAATTAGAAAGAGCCACTTTATTTACAAAATATGGCTACTTCGAGTCTGTCAATAGTGCAAATTCATGAAACAACCCTATTACGCATACAAGATTTCAATGGTCACCGTTAGGAGCGCTGATTTACAGCATTGTTGCCATTATTTATCGAATGCCTCACTATTTACTTATGAATTTACTTATCTGTGTACTTATTTATTTTCTATTTACTTTTTTATCTAAATAGTTATTTACCTATTTACTTATTTATCTATTTAGGTCTACTTATTTATTTATTTACTTGTTTAATATATTCCCTACTTGAATACAGAAAAATTGTATCTTGATAATGTCTGAATACAAAAGGACATTAATGCCCGATCACAATCACAAGTAAAATAATTCAAACTATGCATAGAGGGTGTGATTTATGTCTTTCGACCACTGACTTTAACGGGAAATTATCGCAGCCAAATGTAAATTAGGTTTACTGCGACATATGTACTAGTATTTCTGTGAATATACTTCTTTACACAAGAACTTTTGTTTACATGTGAATGTACTCTATATTACGAAAATTACATTAGGGTCTAACTTAAATCAATAAGAAAAGATTTTTTTTTAATTCTCTCGTAATATAGGCAGGCTATGTGAGAAAACCGATGGCGTTACGCATTCCTACATACAGTAAAGGCCCATTCACAATGAAAATTAAACATAACCGTAACATAAACACAGAAGTTTGCGCCCAGGCTACCAAATGGGATCATTCACAATGATTCACATAAGCATTGACATAAACATTACAGTAAGACGTTAACATGAAAGTTTGCAAACTCCAAACTTTCATGCTTATGCTTACGTGATTTGCAAACAGAACACAATCGTGGAGCGCTGACGTATACGACAGAATATGAGGAAATGGCGTCGTCGTTATGTTTCCATGGTTACCAAGTATGTTTGCGGTTATGTTTATGTTCCCATCGTGAATGATGGTATGACTTCTTGATTTTACCGCAACGTTTATATTCTTAAGTTAACGCTTACGTTATGTTTAATTTTCATTGTGAATGAGCCTTAACACTTGTTATAGCGCGTACCGATATATCGCGGATTCGGGTATAACGCGGCGTTTAACATATTTCTATGAAGGACTTACATTTCATGATAAAGAAAACTGCGCGTCGATTTTTAAATTTAGGAATTGGTTCATGAGATAAAAATTTTCTTACAGATCGTAATTTTTGCTTGACTATTTCGTTTATATGACGTCATTCCATTTTCGGCTTCCAGTGAAGTGTAATGAAATTTTGAATTCCAAACAATCAAAGTTATACATCGCGATAATTTCTGCAGCTCGATTTATCACTATCAATTTATCGCATGGTCGTTCTGTTATTCAATCAGTGTCGCCAACTGTTTCCACGTAAATCGATGATTATGAATACATTGTACTAAATTAAGTGCGAAATCCTACTTCCACATCTAAATCTTCATCTTCTAATTACATGTTCATTATATCTAAAGAAAACGACACTCCTTCATAACAATTGTTCATTTAATTAATGTATTAATCAGGCTATTTATAATTATTAGACTTCGTGGAATTGCCACAAGAATCGTAAGGTTTACTGCGTGCAAAGGATGGAGTATGCCTCTGTTGTAAACACTGAGCAGTATACTGCAGTTACAATAAAACCTGTATCCTGCATTCAAGAAATATAATGAATGATCATTGAAGTAGGAAACATCTAAACATGTAAATACATAATTATTTTATAGTGAGATATATTAACTCTGTCACAATGTCTCTGTATATCACGCCGTCTAGCCACTCTTAAAGATTGTTTGCATATTCTACAAAAAATGGCTTGTTCTTTAATACTAAAATAATTCGTACCAAACTCCTCTATAAACACACGCAATTCTGAAGTAGGCCTATTATATCGCGGCATGTTTGATTGAATTCTTGTCTGCACTGAACAAATGTTAAGCTTTGAATATTCCAACCATAGTAATGCAAAAACAAGTGCTTACATAGGTATACATTAGCTGTAGCTGCTCTATCTACGTATTTGGACCGGTCACAACTCTTAACATGAACTGCTTATACTACGAGACCGGGCGGTCGCTCACCTCCTCTATACTACCGTACGTCAGCAACCTGATTGCATGCTGCGTGTGGCAATTCAACGAAGTCTAGTAATTATACTATAAAATGTTTAAATTAAATTATGATTTCAGCAGATGATGGAAACGTATTTCTGTTATAATAAAAAGAGAAAAACGCAGTACGTGTAATTAACATTTTAAAACTTGTATTTCGCTTTTCTCAATTGGCATTACTGAATAACATTCAATTTCTTGATTGTAGTAATCGTTATTCATCTATTTCGACTTCACATTATCTGAATAGGTTAAGTATTCATAAATATTCAATTATTAACATTTTGTGAGCAAATTTTAGGGATATATTATTTACATTTTTATTATATTCACGAAATAGTCCTAATAAATGTCACTCGAGGTCTGAGATTATTATAGATAATTTTCTTTTAATTTTTATAGGTTAAAAATTCATATGATGAAAAGTTTTCGGTGAAGGGCTGATTCCATGCACAGCTTCGTGTACTGGAGTATGCGGAGTATTCTTGCAAAGTTTCATGTAAATCGGAGCGAATGGAAATCACTAGGAACTTTGTTATTGACCAAAAACGTAATTTTCAGAAAACTTCATTTTTAGTGGGTGTGGTAGGTTTAAAAGAACTGCGCGTAGCATTTTAAAAATGGTCACCAGACCTTTAGTAGCCCAGGGGCTAAATAAACAAATGTATAAAGTAATTATTTATGTAAAGAAATATACAGGGTGTTTCAAAACCTCTGCGACAAACTCTGAGGGGTGATAGATCTAACAATAAGGAACCCTTTTTGTTAAACAACCTATGTCTTTTGACGCCTCGTTTCGAAGTTACCGTTGAAGATGTATTTGCGCGGGCGCATGTCAATGTATGTGGATGTGTGCACCAATGTTTGTTCGTTGAGATGTTTGTAAAGGCTAATTCACACGGGGATAGTTTACAGGAGGCAAGTGCTTGAAGCAAGTCGACTTTCCTTCAACTTTCGCCGTGTGATATGGTCGAGACAGTCAAGTTGTGACTTGGCGGTCAAACAGAATTTGAGTTGACGACCCATCAACTTTTGTGTCCACTTTCCCGTCACGTGACCAACTTGACTCTACCAGTTCCCTCGTGTGAATGCGAACTTGTAGCAACTTGGCAAGTAGAAAGTTTGTAGTTTTAGGCCTATTGTCGAAGTAAATTAATAATGAGCGCCCCTAAGTGGAATTCCAATGATATCATCAAGTTTTTGGAAGTGTATGAGAAGTATGAACTTCTATGGAATATACGTGACAAAGAATACCTCAATAAAAACAAGCGGGAATTATTATTCCAGAAACTAGCCAGTGAACTCATGGAACAAGGTTTCGAAAACATAGACGAAGAAGTGGTTCGAAAAAAGTTAAAAACCCTTAAAACAGGACTCATGCTGAGAAGTTTCCTGTATTCTGCAGGACCTTCTTCAGCTAATTCTTTCAACAAGGTATTAGATCCATTGTGCATAATTCTTCTACGAATCCATTTCTTAACCCATGTTCTCTTTTCCTTTTTTTCAAGAATATTTTGTAATTCATACAATAACAAGGCGCCAATTAGCTGCCCTCATGCTTGAATATGTGCTGGTGGCATCTTCAGTTCCACCAAACTAAAAATGCCAGTTCACTATTGATTTTTATTAACTATAACAGAATACAAGAATTCAAACACCACTACGAATACAACATTCAGCGCGCGCTTTTTTTTCAAGTATGGTTTCAAGTTTAATGTCTCCGTGTGATCACAAATATAGCATCAAGTTTGGAGGCTTCAAGCACTTGACTCCTGTAAACTATCCCCGTGTGACTCGGGTTTAAGAGACTAGAAGGGTGATTGTTGTTTACGTTTAATGTTCAATATATTTTTCTTTCAGTTCAGTCTAATCAATTTAAAATGGATGTCTGTACTTTTCCCGAGTTAGCAGACTTGGTAATGTGTTATGGGGAGGCTCGCGGAAACGGAAGAAGAGCTCTCCACATGTACCAACAACAGTTTCAAAACAGAAATCACCCTCACCACACAATGTTTGCTCGACTTTATCAGCGCCTTCGAGACGGCAGGTCTCTTCGTCCCCGGCGCACATTGGTGGAAGACCGCGTAGACATCCATTCTCAATTGATGATTACACTGAACTGAAAGGAAAAGGCATTGAACATTAAACGTAAACCAACAACAACCCTTCTCGTCTGTTACAAACATCCCAACAAACAAACAGGGGTGCACACATTTGATGTACGCCCGCGCATAAAGTTTTTCAACGGTAACTTCGAAACGACGCGTCAAAAGACATAGGTTGTTTAATAAAAACAGTTTTCTTATAATTAGATCTATCACCCCTCAGAGTTTGTCGCAGAGATTTTGAATCACCCTGTACAGTAGAACCTCTATTATCCGTGGTAATGAAGGGGGTGGACTGAACGGTTAATCGAAAAATCGGATAATCCGTACCATAAAATGTTTTGATAAACTAAGTACATAATATTTTCGTAATTTCCTCCATAGTCTTTTCTTTTAATACGCTAGGTAGTGGATCAGAAGTTCACTAATTTATTTTTTTACAATAACATGTTTGATTTTCCGATAAGTCGGTTATTCAAACATTATTTATTGTACTTACGTCTGGTTTTCAACGACGGGTTTTTAAGGCCAAGAAAACTTATAACGACTGTCTCTGGAAAGATAGGAATAGTACAAGTCTCATGTTGTAGATTTACAAATTTTATACAGTTTATATTTTAATTTTCATTAGCCTAAATCGCTTACAGTTCTAATTCATATCTCGTATTGTGATGTGAGATGCTTCACATTTTCTCTTTTCCCAAACCACTCAATTACTTGCACTTTTTTCTGTAGTACAACATGATTTCTTTTGACACTTGTAGAAGACATTTTGCCTAGAAGATAAACAGCACGGCCACTCGAAGAGTAGGCCATAATGCGTAAGAATAAAGGTTTATAAAAACACTCTGTAGAAAAAATTCGTACTAATACAATGTACAATATTTCATTTTTTTTTCTGCGAGCGAGAAAGACAGACGGATAATCCACCAGTCGGTTAATAGGGTGACGGACAATCGGGGTGTGACTGTATATTTATTTATTTTTACCATTTTGTCAAAAATTCAGTTCTAGTGTCCCATAAGGACATTTGTTAGAGATTGTCAGCTGTTTTTTATGTTTTACCTTACCACTAAAGAAATTTTCTCCATAACTATAGTCAACAAAATAAAATTTTTACCAATCATAAAACAGATCTTGCTGAGTTGATTGATACCCACAATATATACTATACTCCAACCACAAGAAAGTCTCCAGGGAATGAGACGAAGCGGGATGATGCTGTGAATGAATGTTGATGTCATAAGATGTCATAAGGTCACACACGTGGGTACTCGTATCTCTATTGGCTCAAAGCACAAACCATAACACTGATATACACATTTTTATACTACCCTAGTTACAAAATTAGATCACGGTTAATCTCCTGGTCTTTTAATCCCTCCGTGCAGGAAATAACATATGCAGGAGAGCGCATGATTTTTAAACTGACGTTATAACGGTAATATTGTCTATCTACTTCGCTCCAATAGATGACACACTAGTAAGCACATACCTTTCACGGTTGATCTCCTGGTTGGAGAACAGTACCTATCTAATGATTATTTTCTTCAGCGCTCTTCTCCAGAGAAACCCTCTCCTCGCGATCAAAGGAAGACGTGATTCTGTCGTCATTTCGTAGCATTGTCTCACGACTGTAGGATCATGGTGGTGACTGCGATAAAGCGATGTGTACATTGATTATACAGACATCTCATACCACGCACAAAACTAAGACATTAAGTGCCAAGCATTTTAGGAGGTTGGGAGGACCTTAGAATGTTTCCCGCTTCATTGAACACAATTTCATCATGAATAAAACATTTATTTATAGGTAGGACGCTTTGAAATATCCAACGCGATCTCTCTTTTCAAATAAATCCACGCTTACTGCTGTCTGAAAACTATTAGAAATTGGAAAGCAGGTACATATTTTTTCCTCGCTCTCTTTCTTCGTTCTCCGTGTTATGATAAGTTAATTGGGAAGACCTTTTCGTTTGTGTTGAAATGTTTTTCGCCAGAAATTGGGAACCGTTAGTGAAGCGTATTGCTTGTGTGTAATTATTGAGTCGCTCGCATTCTTGCAGCGAGATCAGGTTTCGGATACAGATGGGGCGGGCCCTGTGTCCGGCGCTTGCATCTCATGAAAGTATCAGAAAACCGTGTAACATGCCCCAAAGCCTGGTTGCCTCAGAACTAACAAATTGGAACGAAAACTCTATATAGTCTAATACTTCGATCAACATTGAGAATCGTCACAGGACATTGTAAAATTGCTTTTGTGCGAGATCGTGCGTATTTGCTTGGTTTCCGCACAAAACCAATCCGCGGAAAGTCTAAAATTCCACATTCATTATTCCCAACCTAACACACATAACAATTTCCCTCTTCTTACCGCTTAAGTGACATATTGATTTTACTGCTTTAGGCTTTTAACATATTATTTTTAGAGACGTTCAATATAGTAATAATTATAAATTGGAAACTTACCACTGCAATTTCACTTAAATTGCACTGTTAATTATTGTTTTTAAATATTTCCAAAATTAAGTAAACTCTACAACTCCACTAAAGTTACTGCATTCGTGATGCAAGTAACATTAAGGAAGCCGTGAAAAAATAACAAGATTCCAGACTCATCATAGACTGGGGGGGGGGGGAAGACAGACATATATCACGGCCTGCTGGAGTATAGTAAACACAGAAAACATATTAAAGCAACAATATTGAAGATAGATATTTTTGTTTTGCAAATTTGCCGTCATTGAACAGAAACCAAGATGGAGATTTCATTGCACCTAATTAGAAATTCCTCTTTCAGGTATGTATTAAACGATCTTCGCACAAAATAATGTACGATACACGAGCGGTATGTTTTCTTTCAATTCTCGGAAATTAAAAAAGCTCAACTACGTTTCGCTTTTTCAAACTTTTCCTCGAACATGAAAACTTCAACATACCGCTCTTGTAACGCACATTACTATTGCTGAACGAAAAGTTACACATATTGATTACACAACTTTTAACATTACATCACTTCGGAATATGTATTATATAGCTTTGGCGTGTTAAATATTAACTTACAGTGCTTGGTTAACTAGTTTCAGCCTGTTATGGGCCATCTTCAGAACTGGTTCAGTTCTGAACAGTTCTGAAGCTGGCCCATAACATGCTGAAACTAGTGAAATATTTAACACTCGAAAGATATATATATATATATATATATATATATATATATATATATATACACAGGGTGTTTCCGAGTTGGTATTACAAATTTTCAGGGATGATGGCGAAGGGTACATGTATCAATTTGAGATAGGAACCCTGATCCGGAAATGACCGAGTCCAAAGTTACAAGCAAAAATAGTTCTGTGGAAATGAAATAATTTTATTCCTCTGTACACCTTATTTATGTGTATTTATCTGTACATCTTACACATACTGTATTCATCTGACGTTGTTTACGTTGTCTGCTTACAGTATTCCATTCAGTGCGCTGTCTGAGGGGTGGGGACAGGAAACTACACTAAAGCAATGCAGATAGCGTAATGTGTAACGGACATGGTCGGTCCTGATATGAACATCTGTAGACAGCAGTGTATGTGTATAAGTTGAAGTGTCCAGTCGATCAGTCCTAGTGAAATGGAGGAGTGCACGAGAGCGGAATATGCAGACCTGATTTTCGAATATGGATGAGCCAGTGGGAATAGCAGACAAGCTCACAGATTGTATCGGGCCGGGCACCCACGTAGGAGACATCCGACCCATACCATCTTTCCACGACTGTTCCAAAGGTTAAGGGAAGGAAGGCACGTGGTGCCAAATTACAATTCCATTTCCACACAACTATTTTTGCTTATAACTTTCGACTCACAAGGGAAGGGTTTTTTGCTCGAACAGAAATTTTTGGTTAAAAATTTGTACAGAGGCTTATTTCACAATGGTGATGAAGACCGTAAAAGCGTTCATTTGTGTAACTTTCCGTTTGATTGGTATTGGTCAATACACTTCTTTAAAAATGTAGCCTACATAAGGATTCTCTACAAAATGCATGAAACACCATGGAGCAGAGCAATAAGCACAACACACAGAAGCAACACCTGAACAATCTTCTGAACCACACTCCAGTGCTGAAAAATAAAGTGCTACCTGAATTACATTTATGAAGTCCGAGACTTGTTCAGGATTGACGTAACCAGCTGACTGCCAGAAATACTGAAGCATGGTATACTGGAGCAGACAACTGGTTATGAATAACAGAGTGCATTTTCCATGTTAAGTTCTGGATTCTCAGCAAGAGTCCTTATGTAATCTGTTATCCTCCGAGCATATATTTTGTATTGTCTAAGGAAATAGATATCCAGAGGCTGGAAATATTTAGTTTTTTAAGTGGAATGATCATACATTCCATGTCCTAGCCTTGGAATGATTCATTTATTAAGGTCGTCTCCTTGTGCACATTCAATGACTCGCACAACAGTGTACACTTTTGATTAGCTGCAATATTTTCAGACAGAAAGTTGGAGAAAAATGTTCTTAAATGGGCTTTAGACATTTCACCGCTCGCACTAGCTTCTAGGCTAGGCTTACGGGTAAGGTGTCCCATCCCCTTAACTTGTGCAGTGCTCTCCCCACCCCTCAACTTGTACAGTGCTCTAACAGACAAACCACACATTACACAAACGAATGCTTTTGGGAGCTTTACAGAGATGTAAAGATGGGCCTGTATACAAATTTTGGATAGAAATTCCTGTTCGAGCTGAAACCCTTCCCTTGTCAGTCATCTCCGGACCATGGTTCTTTATCTCAAATTGATACATGTACTCTATGCCATCATCCCTGAAAGTTTGTAACACCACCTCAGAAACACCCTGTATATCTTTCGCAGGACTTCTAATGTGCGTTCGCAGCGTCACTAACGAGGCACTGCTAAGTGGCCTCATCTGATGGGGTCCTCATTTTTCAAGTAGATGTTGAACATGGTAGGTGCTCAAGAGCATCCTTGTAGTACTTCTTTCTCTATTTCACTTCCTTCGGATATTTTTCCCCTATTCTGTCTTTTATTCGTTATTTCATAAAGATTACTGAACAGTGTCCTCTCTTACCAATCCACACCTATTTTCTTCAACGGTATAATTTTATTAAGATACACCCTATATGAACTTCGCCCAAAATCCAATGTCTGGCCATCTGCTTATGGTTGTCTCGATAGTTGTTTTTAAGCGCTTATGTAAGGTAGGTGCTCCTGTTATGGCCATGTTCCTGATATGTCCACCCCGCTATTGTGAGTTAGTTAACCAAAAAATCTGCTAAATTGCAGCAGCATCCAGTGAAAGGGTATCCTGGTATGTCACTTGATTGTTTTCCATCCAGTCAGGTTGAGCAATATGACGTCAGTTGCCTGTTTTGCGGTTTTCATGTGATCTCTTCTTATTTTTCTCTGGTAAATTTCCTTTGTTTTATGCATGTTTTTCAAAGACTTGTTCATGAGAACCATAGTACTCCATTCGGTTTTTAATGTTCTGTTGATTGGTGTTATCGTTGATGGCGTAACTTTTACGAGTTGTTCATAATCAAACGATTTTCGTGAAAGCTTACCTTTTCCTGATATGGCCATATTAAATGCACCATGGCCATATTAAATGCACCATGGCCATATCAAGTTCATTTCACTTTTATTTTTTCACCCGACAAATTTACATGCCTTATAGCTGGGATTACGCAAAAATTTTGTATTTGAAGAAAAACAACTTAATTTTTTATGGAAAAACCTGTTTTGACTACACTTTTGAATTATAAAAAAGATTATTAAGTGTCATGTTTATTCATTTTACACCAAAATTATTTAATTTTAGCACAACTGCGCTATCAAACTGAAAACAATCACGATTTGTAGAACATGGAACAAGGGTGGCCATATCATGTGCACATGTTCCTGATATGACCACTAGGTAGACTTTTGGAATTTGGGACTTTTTGGACAATTAAAGCTATTTTTATGGGGAAAGGAAATTGTTTTAAGAAAGTCTGAGAACGAGTAAGAAAAAAGTGGTTTACATTTTTTTTCAAAATGGCGGCTAGAAAAATTCTCAAACCTTAGCATGGCCATATCAGGAACACCTACCTTACATTGGATGGTGGACAGTGAATGTTTGCTTTGTGGCAATGTCAGGACACTGCATTGCCTACAGTACTCGCTTCACTTCCGATCGTGATGCGTCCTGCTGGGCCAAGTACATTTGTGTTATGATGAGACTTCAAAGATACGCCGGCAACAAAAAAGAAGCGGACTAGAGGAACTTTCTCTTTTATTTCCCAACATGCAGCCACGCCACTCACCCTCCGACATAAAATACGATCTCTGGCGGGAAGGACGGGGGAAAACCGTGGAATTTTTATGCAGGCAGGATTATACCTGATGGACGGCCAGCCAGCATGTCCCTTTTGGCAAGATTCTTCCATGTTCAGTTTAAATATAAATTTATGGTTATCTGCACCTATTAATAATTATAACAATGGATTTTTTTAGGTCGTAAGCATTTGGAGGAAGCGCATTTGTAGCCCATTCAGATGTTGTCTTATCTTCAAATGTCACAGAATTCTATTCCTGGCAGTGAAATTTAAGATATCGAAGTGGCTAGGGGTTAGGATTTAGTTTCTCTGCCATTATAATGCTACCATTTCTGTATTATCGCCTTGTATTCGAAACTAGGGATGGGAAAAAATAACAGGTTACTTTGATAACCGGTTATTTTCATACTGAATAATTTCAAGGAAAAATTGTTCCGGGGCAGGGTATCGATCCCGGGACCCTTCGCTTAGCGCGCGAACGCTCTACCGACTGAGCTCCCCCAGGAACTATACACGACACCCTCACAATTTTTCCTTTTATACCCACACAACTCACATGAGCTGACAAGACGCCAGAACTCAACTGTGAGTGCACGCAAATACTGTGTGACTTAAGTTGTTGCTTTGTGTTAACGTAGTCTACCTGAAAGCCAGATTTGTATACTGCCTGATAATAGATGTACATATCAGCAAGAACCTCAATCAGAGGCAGTGGCGGAGGTAAGGGGTTATAATTGAAAGAAATTCAAATTGAAGATGTGCAGTTTTAATTTATTTCTAAAACTTGACAGTGTTCGACAGTCTCTGACATGCTGTGGGAGAGAGTTCCAGAGATGGGCAGTAGAAACGGTGAAAGATGAAGAGTAGAAGCATGTTTTATGTTTAGGAGTGCAGAGTATCATGTGGTGGTGTGAACGAGCATCTATTCCATATGGGGACAAATTTTGAAAACTTGAAGCTAAAATTCTGGAGAATATTGAAGAGCAAGTCGAGAGAATGAATAGTTCTTCGTTCTTTGAAACGGACCCAGGACAGTATATTAAGTGAAGGTGAAATATGGTCAGGCCTACGGATATTGCAAACAAATCGAACACATGCATTATGAACACGCTGTAGTCTTTCTGTTAGTCGCATTAATCAAAATGAGGCGCCAAAAGCGACTGTACTAGATGATTCCGGAGTGCGAACGGAAGGAAATTTCTAGTAAAGAATGTATGAAAAATAAAGGGTGGTTCACAATAAACCGGGAACGAGAACCAGAATGAAAACGAGAAGCAGAGGACGTGAATATGAAAATTTTTGATTCGCAATAAACCGAGAACATAGACTATGCGTATCGATATGCATGTCAATAACGATATGTAAAGTCGATATTACGCATTCTGTGTTATTTCTGATGGCGTTCTCTCATGAGTACAAGGCAGCCAACATAAACACAGATTAACCAACTTCGAAATTTCAACTGAAACATTTCATTAGGTACGGTACTACTGTATAAATATGCCCATGCATCTTTATTATCACAACCTATTTTAAGTCTACCATAACGTAAAATAATTAGAGAAGAAACATTTGTAATAGAACACAAATGAACACAACAGTAGCTATTGAATTGAAGCATGAATATGTAGTGTGTAATACAACCAATACAGTAATAAAATATGATTCGCTTCCGATCGGTGTTCAAAGATGCAGCTATTGAAAGCCACGTATTCTCCTTCATTTTCTCATCTTTATACGAGGCGCGCCGCTTATCGTAAACGTGAGGATTTTCCTCAACACTCAATATTAGAATCTCGTCAAATAAAACTTGCTCCATGATGCACAGCACAGAACAAAATAATGCATAGGTTATGTCACGATCTTCTTGCTACAAAATATACGACGACAAAATAGCTTTTAGATGGCAATACAATGAATCTAGTGGGCTGTGATCGGAAACGTGAACGCCAAAGTTGAAACTTGGCCAACTCTCCGTTCCCGATCCTGGGCTCCGGCAAGCTTTTCATTAATTGTGAATGCTCACATTTAAATGTGTACATTTTAACAATTTTACCGTTTTCGTTTTCGTTCCGATTCTCGTTTCCGGTTTATTGTGAACCAGCCTTAACAGAATTACTATATGAACAATTAATTTTACTGTAAATGTAAAATGTTTCACATTTTTCATATCAAGAATGTTGAAAAGGTTTATTTTCATGAAAATCTTTCTAGTGTATTATTTTGCAGCAACATAATATTTTCTCTTTACGTTTGTCTAGCTTAATGAGAAAATAAAATTAACACCTTTCCTTGAACAACACAAAACAAGTCCTGGCATTTGCCACCGTACACACACAACTCGTTCTTAAATCACATATGTATGTACTCTCAGTAACTTGTTTCAAGTACAGTCACATCAGCTGTTGTACGCAAACATCGCTTTAAATGGAATGGTGTTAATTTATTTATACTTGTGCTTTTAGCACTGGGCAAACATTGGCGACGTGCAATATTCGTAGTGCAAATCACGCTCTACCGGGAAATGTTGGCATAATGCCCTTTAAATAAGCCACGGCTTCTGCCTACCAGATCCTTTCCTCTCTTTCCATATTTGTCTCAGAGGCAAGCTTTTATATTGTACGACGATTATCAGATGTTTTTATACATCGAGGTTTTTATTGGAGTATGCAATGAAGGAAAAACGAAGATGAAAAAGGAGGCTTTTTTGTGGAATTAAATTTATAAAATTCAGGGATCTGGTAGAATCTCTGTAATAAATCCTTATTCCTCCAGTCTTGTTTGGTAAGGTACCATCCTCTTAAACAGGAGTCGTCATCTCAGTGCACTATGGTGCAGGCACAGTTTGCTCGCTAGCTCAGTTCTATCCCTTGGACATCAACTGTGCAGCAGGAGGTGGGGGGAAGGAATCAGGTGATGGCAGTGGCGTCCGTTCACTTGTTCAACCCTTTTACTGTTAATGCAATTTATCTTGAACCTTCTGAGCGGGGTCAGAGGGGCAGAGGGAAGGAAGCGCGTAACGCGGGTGGAGCCAACTGAGTTGTTTGCGCATGCTCCGCAGCATAATCTCTTGTCAAGAAACATAGACCTATTTCCTTCACTGCGTACCAGTAGTGTTACCATGGAGCAGCAACCACAGGGTAGTAATGATATATAGTGAAATCACACCACCGCGGAGAAAAAGTAACGCTGTTATCCATAGCCGAGAAAGAGAAATTATCGCAAATATAATAAAATTAAGCGTTGCGAGGAGGAAAATTAAACAAATATTTGCTGGAACCTCTTCCTAAGGAATATGTGAGAGCGGCTGAATACTCTGGCAAAAGTATTAGTTCCGTGAAGAGAATTAAGAATAATATTGAATTACAACCGAATGAACCTCACACTACTCGGGAAAGAATAGTTATGTAATGTTTAGAAATTATTGCTATAGTAGTTATGTACAATAGTGCGTGTACTGTGAACGACATAATGAATCACTGTTGTAAGTTATTATTTTCTTATAATTCTACTAAACATATTATTTCATTCCAGAATTAGACTTGTGTAAAGTTGAAGTGGACGACTTCGATCAACACGTTATTCGGGATACAATCGAAGAATTCTATCGTGTTCAGAAAGTAGTACATAGTCTACGATTAAGAAGATAATTCCGAATGGATGATGCATTGACGAAATAATTAATTTTGGAACAAGCGATGATGGCAGCAATGATAGGGATATGGATTGTGCATAATTGTAAATTAATGTAAATTCAAATAATAAGCCTGTAAAATATTGTTATAAGAATATGTACATATTAGCTGAAGGTGTAAGTCATGCAGGCCTATATAATGTACAGAAGTAGCTGTAGTAACTCCTCCATTGCCGGTCCCCAGCCCGGATGAGAGAGGAGTGTACACACGATTATATTTAAATACTTACTCATTACAGGTTAATTAAAGCTTGCTACGAAACTTTGTTCTCCTCTCAAAACCGGAGTATCGAGAGAAGATGATGTCTGTATTGAACCAAGTTCTTTTACAGTAGAGAGCCGTAAGGTAAAAGAACCAACGTTTTCTGAAAAGAGTCACGTTACCCGAGGGAGGGGCATCCTTGCCCTGCCGTTACGTTGATGAGTACACGCCGTACCGAGCAGTTCCAAAGACAGACTTAGGGGATGTAAGGTTCAAGATAACTTGCAATGACAGTAATCAGTCTCTAAAAGAACGGAAGAAGCATGTACTTAATTTATTTTAAGAGGAACTGTGTAATAAGTAAACCACTTCTCAGTTTAAGACAAGAAAGAATATGTATTTTTCCGTTATGTATTGTAACGGTTTTGAAAGTGAACAGTTTTTTTTTTTTTCATATTAAAGTAATTGAGAACTTACAGACCTATAATACATTTTCACTGTTACAAAATATTAAACAAATCGAATCCATTAGTAATACAGTAGAACCCTGTTTATCCGCCACCCTATTAACCGATTGGCGGATTATCCGATTATCTTTCTCTCGCTCTTTTTTTTTTCGCTACAGCAACGTATGAAGTTGATACTGTTGTACGCTAATTAGTAATACGTATTTTTTTCTAGAGTGTTATTACAAACCTTTACACTTAGGCCTACACAGTTTTGGTCTACTGTTCGAGTTGCTGTACTCTATTACTTCTATATAAAATGTTTTCCATGAGTTAAAAAAAACGTGTTGTGCTAAGTGTCGAATAAAATCCAAATAATTAAGTGGTTGGGGAAAGAGAAATTGTGAGTCATCTCGCATCACGATACGAGACTGATGTTACAGCTATGAGCGATTTAATAAACATCAAGGATAAAGGGTATACAGTATGTTACAACATGAGTCCTTTACTATTCCTATCTTTCCGCTGACAGCCAGTAAAAGGAGTTTCTTTTACCTCTTAAAAACACGTCTTTGACAACCGAACTTAAATTAATGAACTTCTGATTCACTACCTAGCGTATTAAACATAAGACCTCGGAGAAAATAACCAGTGTTAATCACTTAATTTACGAAAATATTTTATGGGACGGATTATCCGATTTTTCGATTAACCGTTCAGTCCGCCCCGTTCATTTCCGCGGATAATAGGGGTTGTACTGTTTTTAAATTATGTCGTCTTATTCCTTTGTTGAAGTGTCGTCAATAAAATAAAATAAATTATCCATTTTTGATCTGATGCTATATATAACAAAACCAATTATTTCTCATTATGTATAACATATGAAACATATTATAGAGGGAAGTATTATGTGATATTCTTATTGAATTTGGTATTCCCAAGAAACTAGTTCGATTAATTAAAATGTGTCTCAGTGAAACATACAGCAGAGTCCGTATAGGTCAGTTTCTATCTGATGCTTTTCCAATTCACTGCGGGCTAAAGCAGGGAGATGCACTATCACCTTTACTTTTTAACTTCGCTTTAGAATATGCCATTAGGAAAGTTCAGGATAACAGGCAGGGTTTGGAATTGAACGGGTTACATCAGCTTCTTGTCTATGCGGATGACGTGAATATGTTAGGAGAAAATCCACAAACGATTAGGGAAAACACGGAAATTTTACTTGAAGCAAGTAAAGCAATCGATTTGGAAGTAAATCCCGAAAAGACAAAATATATGATTATGTCTCGTGACCAGAATATTCTACGAAATGGAAATATAAAAATTGGAGATTTATCCTTCGAAGAGGTGGAAAAATTCAAATATCTTGGAGCAACAGTAACAAATATAAATGACACTCGGGAGGAAATTAAACGCAGAATAAATAGAGGAAATGCATGTTATTATTCGGTTGAGAAGCTTTTATCATCTAGTCTGCTGTCAAAAAATCTGAAAGTTAGAATTTATAAAACAGTTATATTACCGGTTGTTCTGTATGGTTGTGAAACTTGGACTCTCACTCTGAGAGAGGAACATAGGTTAAGGATGTTTGAGAATAAGGTGCTTAGGAAAATATTTGGGGCTAAGAGGGTTGAAGTTACATGAGAATGGTGAAAGTTACACAACGCAGAACTGCACGCATTGTATTCTTCACCTGACATAATTAGGAACATTAAATCCAGACGTTTGCGATGGGCAGGGCATGTAGCACGTATGGGCGAATCCAGGAATGCATATAGAGTGTTAGTTGGGAGACCGGAGGGAAAAAGACCTTTGGAGAGGGCGAGACGTAGATGGGAGGATAATATTAAAATGGATTTGAGGGAGGTGGGATATGATGATAGGGACTGGATTAATCTTGCACAGGATAGGGAGCGGTGGTGGGCTTATGTGAGGGCGGCAATGAACCTTCGGGTTCCTTAAAAGCCATTTGTAAATAAGTAAGTAATATGAAACATATTATCTTTCCTGTTTCAAGACTGAAGTAAATTATTTTATTGCAATGTAAATAACAAATAATAAAATTTATTTTCCCTGTTCCTTAGCATTGGTTTTCCTGGATTTTTAAATCACTTTTCAGTTTAAGACAACAAACAAGTTGTACTTTTTCGTTATGTATTGCAACGGTTTTGAAAGCAAATAGTTTTTCTTTTTCCATATTAAAGTAATTGGGAACTTACAGACCTATAATGCATTTTCACTGTTACAAGATATTAAACAAATCGAATCCATTAGTAATATTTAAATCATGTCATCCTATTCCTTTGTTCAAGGATCGTCATTAACATAAAATTATCCATTTTTTATGTGACACTATATATCACAAAACCAATTATTTGTTTTGTATAACATTTGAAATATATTATCGTTTCTGTTACAAGACTGAAGTAGGCCTAAATTATTTTATTACAATGTAAATAACAAATGATAAAAATTATTTTCGCCGATCATTAGCATTGGTTCCTGGATTTTTGAATTCGTTTTTCCCTCACTAACTGGCTTATGTTAGGTGTCAATGCTCTTGTAGAACACAATCGAAGACATTGTAAATTATGATCAGAAAGCTGGCTTCTGTGATGGGATGCGTTAGCTAGACTCGACACACTGCACACTAGTACCTCCTCAGCCAGCGTCTCGGCGCTCCGAACTACAGAGTGATTTATATAGAACTGACACATTTCTTTCTTTAATTATTCCGTTGGAAATTCATTCAATGACCCAATTTTAGCACCAAATTAAGCAGAATGTTCTGGAGTTTCGCTTTCTTGTCACTAGATGCGCAGATGTTTATGCTTTATTCCTATTGTTGGCAGCGTAAAGCCATATAGGGTTACGGTTGTTCATCAGCTACAGGAACCAGATAAGGATAAAAGATTGAATTATTGTCGTTGGTTTCAGACGTTAATTGTGCAAAATCCTGCCATATTGTCCATCACATGGTTCACAGATGAAGCATGGTTCCATTTATCCGGTTATGTGAACTTACAGAACTCACGCCATTGGGCCATCGAAAATCCACATGTCATCCATGAAGCACCTATGCATCCGGTTAAAATCGGAGTTTGGTGCCCAATATCCGCACAGAAAATAGTGGGGCCAATTTTTTTAATCAGACTGTGAACACTGCAGAGTACCGACTGATTTTCATGGAGTTTGTTGAGCAACTGGACGATGTAGAGCTGAGTCAAGGATATTTTCAGCAAGATGGCGCTACATGCCATACATCAAATGAATCCATGGAACTAATTGCAAGTTTCTTTGACGACCGAATAATTTCCAGGAACCTGTGGCTACCGAGATTCCGGATTTGGCAACGCCGGACTTCTTTCTATGGGGTTACTTAAAAGACAGGGTTTACGCCACACGTCCCCAGACATTGGACGATCTGAAGCACAACATCACACAGGTGATTCAAGCTATTGACAACAGAGTCCTCCAACGAGTGGCCAGTAACATGGAACGACGTATTGAGTTGTGTCTTATGCAGGATGGAGGACATTTTCAACATTTGCTATAGAGGTAAATAATCTCCCAAAATTCCTCTACATTTTAGGTATAATAAGTTGTCGCTAGCACAATTCGTTTTGAAACAATTAATGAAAGAAATGTGTCAGTTCTATATAAATCACTCTGTAGTATGCAGGCCAGTTGACGATGGCTGCTCTAAAAGGTCCCTGGTTTGGTAAGCCTCCCCGCTTAGCAGGCATCTATCAGAGAGGCATTCCAAGTGTCATATGTGGAGTAATTGACCCTTGAAAGAATTAAAAAGAAATATGTAGGTGAGTTTAAGGATATCGAGCCACTTTCTAAAGCTATCTAGCGGACGAAACCATAGCAACAAAGATAACTTAAAAATCTTGTTACCATTCCCGTTTCTACGAGGGGTTGTAAAGTTCAGTGCAAGATGTTTGTTTGTAGTTTACAACTATGTGTAAACAGCAGGAGAAATCCGGCAGTCGTCCAAGTTTATGACATCCAAAATTGTAGAGCTTGGGTCTGTAAGTAGCCCTATAATTTGACATGAAAGCACTATATGTGTCCCGGAAAAGGGCGGCAATGTTTTATGAGTTATTACATTTATTCTAAGACTCGGAAAAATACAATATGAGTAGCCCGTCCGTTTTATTGAAGCCTTTTCCAGGGAGACCGACAAAAGGATCCAGAATCTGTGTCACAGATTTCTCTTTTCTGCCCCCAACCGGTTTTATAACGTTAGGGGCTGTAGGAGGAACTTTACCCTGCTTTTCACCCTTATGCCCACGGTTAGGTTACCTTCCGTGTTTTGACCGTTCTCTTTGCAAAATTTTGTTTACGGCTCCTATGATTTTTAGTTTGAAACTTCTCCTGACGAGTTACTTAATGCAAGACCAAACGTTTGGAATATTTGTTGATGATAGTCTTTCCTGGGGAAATTATATTAATAACTTGTTACCATGTTTATCTAAAACCATCTCTTTAATTAGAAATTTAAAAAAATGCATTCCATGAAAAGCATGTACTTCTATTTTGAATATGCAGTGTGATTTATGTAGAACTAACTGATCTCTTTCTTTCTTTCTCTCTCTCTTTCTTTCTTTCTCTCTTTCTTTCTTTCTTTCTCTCTCTTTCTTTCTATCTCTCTTTCTTTCTTTCTTTCTCTCTCTCTTTCTTTCTTTCTCTTTCTTTCTTTCTTTCTCTTTCTTTCTTTCTTTCTTTCCTTCTTTCTTTCTCTCTTTCTTTCTTTCTCTCTCTTTCTTTCTCCCTTTCTCTTTCTTTGTCTCTTTCTTTCTCTCTCTCTTTCTTTCTCTCTCTCTTTCTTTCTTTCTCTCTTTCTTTCTTTCTTTCTTTCTCTCTCTCTCTTTCTTTCAAAACGAATGATGCTAGCCACAATTTGCTATACCTCAAATATAGAGTATATTTGGGAGATCACTATAGCAAATGTTGAAAATTCTTTATTTATTCGGCTGGAAATTCACTTAATGACCAGTTTTTAACGTCAAATTAAGCAGGAGTTTTGATTCCTTGTCACGATATGCGCAGATGTTTATTCTTAATTCCTTATTGTTGGCAGCTGTTTTCGACATTTTGTTTTAGTCACTGAAAATGCAGTACACATCAAATAAACGGCTCTTCATTGTGACGCAATACTGGATTACAAATTCAGTTACAGCTACTCAAAGGGCATTTACTTACTTAGAAATGGCTTTTAAGGAACCCGAAGGTTCATTACCGCCCTCACATAAGCCCGCTATCGGTCCCTTTCCTGTCCAGAATTAATCCAGTCTCTATCGTCATACCCCACCTCCCTCAAATCTATTTTAATATTATCCTCCCATCTACGTCTCGGTCTCCCCAAACGTCTTTTTCCCTCCGGTCTCCCAACCTGTGTACATTTTTGTGTGGCTTTACTTTTTTATAGTGTTTTTTTTTTTTCATTTTTATTTCTAGTATTGTAGCCTATTTGTATTTCTGGTGGAGTGGAAGAGGAGGCCTGATAGTCTTAACTGCACCAGAATAAATAAATAAATAAATAAATAAATAAATAAACTAACACTATATGCATTCATGGATTCGCCTATACGTGATACATGCCTGCTCATCACAAATGTCTGGATTTAATGTTCCTAATTATGTCAGGTGAAGAATACAATGCGTGCAGTTCTGTGTTGTGTAACTTTCTCCATTCTCCTGCAACTTCATCCCTCTTAGCCTTGAGAACCTTATTCTCAAATACCCTTAATCTCTGTTCCTCTCTCAAAGTGAGAGTCCAATTTTCACAACCATACAGAACAATCGGTAATATAACTGTATTATAAATTCTAACTTTCAGATTTTGTGACAGCAGACTAGATGATAAAAGCTTCTCAATCGAATAATAACAGGCATTTCCTATATTTATTCTGCGTTTAATTTCCTCCCGAGTGTCATTTATATTTGTTACTGTTGCTCCAAGATATTTGAATTTTTCAACCTCTTCGAAGAATAAATCTCCACTTTTTACATTTCCTTTCCGTACAATATTCTGGTCACGAGACATAATCATATACTTTGCGTTTTCGGGATTTACTTCCAAACCTATCGCTTTACTTGCTTCAAGTAAAATTTCCATGTTTTCTCTAATCAAAGGGCATATCAGAGAGAATGTGTTGTTCGTAATCTCCCCCAAATAAACACAATACTGGGATTGGTAAACAAATTGGAAACAACTGGATCTATAAAAGAATAATAATTTTTATGACTAATATATAGAATAAAAAACACGCTGTAATTTGTGGGTAATATCAGTATTTAGATTCATGAATAGCGTAGTAATCGAAGTGGGGCATCACTAAACTTTGTAAGAGATACAATAATAGTAATAATAATAATAATAATAATAATAATAATAATAATAATAATAATAATAATAATAATAATCTTTTCCGAATTGTCTACTTTCAAATTCTGTCTTTTGTATGCGGAGAAGGAAGGCTCCACACAGACAAAGGTTAGAGAGAGATATAATCAAACTCATATTATACATCTTTAATTTCAATTTCAACCGGGGAATCTTCACTTTTTCATCGATGACTAGTTTCCATATTTTCTATGTTTATTATTAAACATTAACAGTATATTGTTATAAGATGGCATATTAATCAACTAAAAGAACCTATTTTGCAATTAATTTTGAATAATTCATCAGATAAGTCTATGATATACAATACAACGATTTGATATTTTCAGTCAAGGACTTAACTTCATATGTATGTAAGATATAAGCCCTTATATTACATGATTTATTTTAGAATTAACGTTTTCATCGTTTCAGACGACATCATCAGATACATATTTATGTTGCAATGTAATAATCTCTTAGTTTTAAATGCATGTGTCCTTACTACCAACAATTAAAACCCTGATGCAATTACTTACTTACTGGCTTTTAAGGAACCCGGAGGTTCATTGCCGCCCTCACATAAGCCCGCCATTGGTCCCTATCCTGAGCAAGATTAATCCAGTCTCTATCATCATATCCCACCTCCCTCAAATCCATTTTAATATTATCTTCCCATCTACGTCTCGGCCTCCCCAAAGGTCTTTTCCCTCTGGCCTCCCAACTAACACTCTATATGCATTTCTGGATTCGCCCATACGTGCTACATGCCCTGCCCATCTCAAACGTCTGGATTTAATGTTCCTAATTACATGTCAGGTGAAGGATACAATTCGTGCAGCTCTTCGTTGTGCAACTTTCTCCATTCTCCTGTAACTTCATCCCGTTTAGCCCCAAATATTTTCCTAAGAACCTTATTCTCAAAAACCCTCAATCTCTGTTCCCTTCTCAAAGTGAGAGTCCAAGTTTCACAGTCATACAGAACAACCGGTAATATAACTGTTTTATAAATTCTAACTTTAAGATTTTTTGACTGCAGACTAGATGTGTACATAGATGACCATAAAATATATTAAAATCAACATAATTTAGGAATTGAATTTGGGAATATCAATAATCTCTTATTTTAAGTGTATAGTTAAAACCTTATTGTACTGTATAATTACAAATACATATAAAATATAAAATTCATAATGAAAGGCGTGTAATAGGATAACAAAAATATGGATGTAAGTAAGTTAGATGAAGAAGGAGTTATAATTGTAAGCATGTCTTCACACAATATTTCACATGACTCCTTTCAGATTTAAGATTCTTAAACTGTGAAGACTTGCAAATTTTATATTTTATATGTATTTGTAATTATATAATAAGGTTTTTAACTAGTTGACAATAAGGACATAGGTACATAAAATAAAAGATTATTGATATTCCCAAATTCAATTCCTAAATTATGTTTATTTTAATATATTTTATGTTCATCTATGTACATTGCATCAGCGTTTTAATTGTTGGTAATAAGGGCACATGCATTGAAAACTAAGATATTGTTATTTTGTAACATAAATATGTATCTGATGATGTCGTCTGAAACGATGAAAACGTTAATTCTATAGTAATATGCGTTACAAGAGCGGTGTGTTGAAGTTTTCATGTTCGAGGAAAAGTTTGAAAAAGGGAAACGTAGTTGAGCTTTTTTAATTTCCGAGAATTAAAAGAAAACATACCGCTCGTGTATCGTACATTATTTTGTGCGAAGATCGTTTATTACATACCTGAAAGAGGAATTTTTAATTAGTTGCAATGAAATCTCCATCGTGGTTTCTGTTCAATGACGGCAAATTTGCAAAACAAAAATATCTATCTACAACATTGTTGCTTTAAAATGTTTTCTGTGTTTACTATATTCCAGCAGGCCGTGATATACGTGTGTCTTTTTTTTCCCCCAGTCTATGATGAGTCTGGAATCTTGTTAATTTTTTCACGGCTTCTTTAATGTTACTTGCATCACGAATGCAGTAACTTTAGTGGCGTTGCAGAGTTTACTTAATTTTTTACAAATATTTAAAAACAATAATTAACAGTGCAATATAGGTGAAATTGCAGTGGTAAATTTCCAATTTATAATTATTACTATATTGAACGTTTCTAAAAATAATATGTTAAAAGCCTAAAGCAGTAAAATCAATATGTCACTCAAGCGGTAAGAAGAGGGAAATTGTTATGTGTGTTAGGTTGGGAATACTGAATGTGGAATTTCAGACTTTCCGCGGATTGGTTTTGTGCGGAAACCAAGCAAATACGCACGATCTCGCACAAAATATCATGTAATCTAAGGTCTTAGACATTACATACATATGAAGTTAAGTCATTGACTGAAACCATCATATCATTGTATTGCATAAAAGAACCTAGTTAGAGATAATTATAATTTATACAATTTCGTGTAGAGGTACATAAATGTGTGTTGTATTGCCTGCAGCAAGTAATTTTTCCGTCAAACCCATTCCTGGAATTCTAGGAGGCACTGTCGTATACTGCAATAAGAACAGAACGTACCTTCGTTATTTCACAGAATGTGTAACATAAAAAATTGACATTTGCATTGCAGCGTTTATTTTGTGTTACATAACCATGCGTTCATTCATTCAGGTGTGCTGAAGTGCTTGCACCCACGCGGGGATCAGACCTCATTCAGTGTTCTGGCAACGGTACACAATTTTCCAGCAATGGCGTGGACAGGATTTGTAATGCTAGATTCCGGTCTGCATGGGAGCTAGCGTTACGCCCAAGTTTTCGGATGTCCTTGTGATTCCTATGCCAGAAGGGACTATACTGTAACAGTCTTACTAATGCAGACTTGAGACAGAAAACTTTACTAATAAACCATGCATAAGCAATGGATGTGTAAATACGCTGTAACTATACAATGGGAATTGCTTCGCAGTAGTTATATACACGAAACCCCTTGTTTAAGCGTTGTATAGAGAGAAAAAATGGCCGCCCCTCTAACAGCTGTTCGTATCGACTGTCATTTTAGGATGATGGTTGCCTAGTAACCACAGAACAAACCAAAGAGCACAAAATAAAATTAGAATAATTTTGCTGTACCATTCTTTAACCAAAATATAGTGTGGTAATCGATTACAGCCAGTTGTACTATCGATACTTAACACGCCACACTAGAGCGCTCTACCGGATGCAGTAGAGAACCTCAGATATTCTATTACCTTCCGTAACGAAGTAGTGACGAAACTATGACGTAGCTGTGTAACAATTATACTGTTATACACGACGTATGTAGTGATTATTAGTAAGGAATTTACACACGAAGTACAGGGACATCATTTTATTTTTACTAACATTTTTTATATTAACCTGGCTATACCTTTGGATCAACGCCGTTTGCTACCCCCCCTCCCACAACTGGAGTTCGATGATACTGGCGTAATGTACAAACAAATCACTTTACTAGGTATAGGAGGGAAGAAAAGTAGTTCATCCATTTACGTAAAGTAGGAAATATCGCGATTTTGAGTTTGATAATTTTCATTAGGGTTCTGTTTAATCAAAATACAGTACGGTATTAACAGTGAGTGTTTTTACTCACGAACTGAGCTGTGCATGTGGACGTATTCATTATGCAGTGTATATTATACTGTCTACAGCACATTAGCGTGCAATATAGAGAATGAAGTTAATTGAAAAATAATCATAATATGGATATTTAAACACATTTTTGAAAATGGTGGCCGTTCATTTCGATACAGGCTTCAGTTTAATGTGTATATTATCGCACTATAGACTATTGTACCTAATTCCAGTGACCAGTTTCGTCCTTCGTACTAAGTAACTCACGTTGAAATAATTCTGTACCTACTCTATAAAAGAGTACGTTACGTAGTGTAAATTCAATCTTCACTTCTGCCCGATCCGAAAAGATAAAATTACTCAGACATACTATCTACTGTCCGTCCAAGTGGTTATGTCGTAGGGTCGTAGAAAGGGAGGAAAGCATGTGACAGTTAATTACTTAACGAGGCCCTTTTATTTGAGTTATTTTAAATAGTAGTATAATATTACGTAGAAGTCCAATTAACTCCTAACAGAAATTAATGTTTTCAGAAAAGAGCTAAGACAGCCCAGCCACTAGCTGGCGATTAAAAGCTGGTGGATGAAACCGGGATACGACCTAGGCAAATGGACGACAATACCTGTGCGAAAATGATTCAATATTGAAAGCTCTTTCGATACTGAAAAACGCAAACATGTTTTCGGAACGTACTGTTCACTATGACCGTAAGGCTACTATGTATATGCGGTCTTGGATCTGTGTGGAGGATGGTTGAACTTCATTAGTAGAAGGGGTGGGAGTGAAGTACATTAAAAAACTCAGGTGCAATAAAAATTGAAGTAAAAATAAAATTATGTCCCGGTATAAACGTCTGTACCTATGTAGAGTTTTTATTAGTAATACCGTAAATCTGATGTCATTTCTTAGTTTTTAAAGTCTTCATTTGTACTGTAGGCAGTTCTTATACGAGATGTAAACGAAATAATATCATGATGCTGCTTGTAATGGATTGTGAAATGTTGACGAATATACGCTGCCAGAATGTTTGATAGCGCAGAAAATTTATGCATATCTTCCTTCTATCTTGGTCGAATTATGCATACCGTACCAAATTATTTAAAATAGAAAAGACTGGAGAATCTGGGTTTGCAGTGAAAGACCTGCACTTGGGCAGAGCACTATGAATGAATAAATTAATGAATGAAGGCTTTCTTCACCTCTAACGTTACATTTTCTTGTTTTGTTTCTTTTCCGTTCCTGTGGTATTATTGTACTGAGATTCATTTTCTTCATTACTTTCAGGCATTCTTCCTCCAGTATCTATCAATGTCAGTGTCAAAATTGGCACTGAAGTAGCCGTCTCTCAACTCTTTGTGGAATTAAGTTCCAAAATATCATTGCAAAACTGAAGAGGCCAATCTGACAAGCCCCCTTCTTCAACTTAACTGCTGATTTTCTCTTCCACCTACACTGTTGACAAGTCTCGAATTATCACAGAACGATACACGGTCGTTCATGTATATCCGGTGTATTCTTAACTCATATAATCCCAAAATTATTGACTAGTCCCCATTTTGACCTGAACGCTTCAATTCATTGCGCGACCGATGGCGATAGTGGGCGAAACATTTGGCATAACAGGAGATGTCGGCAAGCGAGGATATAAATCCTACTACAAAGAAATGTTTTCGGTAAGTGCTACACAGCTGTGGGTGTAGGACTATAAAAATGACACTTTCAGTATACCTCCTGGCGCTGAGATCCCAGAACCAGTCACAATGGAAAACGCTACCTGCCATTTGATTTACAGCGGAGGATAAAACAGTTATGTTACTGGCAGTAGGTACAAAATAATATATCCGTATTATACTATTCTCCATAGTTCTGGTGATATGCAGAATAAAGTTAATACTTTATTATAAATAATAAAAGGGGCTCATATGGAAATAAACGTAAAGAAAACTAAAGAAATGAGATTAAATAGTAAAGAGACAGATAAAGTTATAATAAATAATAATAACATTGATACTGTTCAAGAATTTAAATGTTTGGGTAGCATAATTGACAAGGATGGTGGAGCCTTTGGGGATGTAAAGAACCGAATAAAAAATGCAAATAGTGCATTTGTCCAGTTGTACCCAATATGGAAATCTTATATCTAGATCTACAAAAATTAAAATCTTTAACAGTAATGTGAAATCAGTCTTATATGGCTGTGAGACATGGAAAACAAGTAAAATTATACAAAATAAACTGCAAACATTTGTTAATAAATGTTTACGAAGATTAGATGGCCAGATATAATCACAAACTCAGAACTATGGAAGATAACAAATCAGAAAGAAATCACAATAGAAATCAAAAGAGGAAAGTGGAATTGGATAGGGCACACAATCAGGAAAGAAGATGGAGCAATAGAAAGAATGGCTTTGGACCGGAACCCCTAGGGTAGTAGAACAAGAGGAAGGTCAAAAAATACATGGAAGAGAACAGTTTTGGAGGAAATTGCTAGGAAGGGGAAAACATGGAGCGAAGTGAAGAAGTTGGCTACAAATAGGGTCCGATGGAGGCACTTTGTGAATGCCCTATGCTCCTCATGAGGAGATACAGGAGTTTGATTGATTGATTGATTGATTATACTATTCTCCGCGGAAAGTCTCCTGTATATGATGAGAACCAATAAAAAATCGCTGGGGCGTTGTAATATCTCTGCCTGTGCGAGAGGGAAAAGATATCCATTTTCCGGCTTCGTTAACATTTATCACGTTGTAACTTCTATAAGAGTCATTCAATCGCGCTGTAATTTTTATGGTTGATAGAGCAATGTTAAAGGGAAGTATAGAAAAAATTTCGAAATCAATTTTTTTTAAAGAGAGAGAAAAAAATAGAAACTTCGAAGTGATCTGTTCAAAATAGACATTTACACCTTCAAAAGTTGCTAAGCGGGAAACTTTTTTATTTTTAATTTTATATGGGGGGTCAAAGCGAGAAAAATATTGAGATATAATGAAAATTACTTTTAAAAGTTGACGCTACTCAAAATCTTTAGTAGTTTCCGAGTTACTGCGAGTTATAAACGAGCGTTTTCGTTTGGCGAAAGACTCAAGACTAAAGTTTTTGTCTGTTAAAAGAGAAAGAATGCTGTGCGATATTAAAGACCGCAAAACACAATCTTTTGTCTCTCTTTTATCACTACTACTTGCATCACTCAGCGGCGTAGTGTAACAAACATCCCTTCACACTAACGAGAAATGATCTGCTTCTTCTGCAATACATAAAAACGAAGGGAGAATCATAAGAGTTGTCGAGCGTGTGTGTGTTTGTTTTCTGTTTTCTTATACCTACGTGTGAGTGATGCAGGCATTCTAAACAATAGCGCTCTTGTTCCAGAATTATTTAAGACCAAACATTGCGCTATAACTCGTATCTTTATAATAATATTGTACAGAGGGAACGGTTTGACCTAAAATTACGTTTTATTTTTTTTTTCGGGCGTACTTAGAAATTCACTCGCTTTATACTAACCAAGCTACTGAATTTCAGAATTAAATAAATGCCCGATAGCGATACTGCTTTACTAGCCAACGCTGCACTACTCTGATTCGCTGGAGCCGTGAAGCTGTTGAAGATCACATGGGCTATTCCATCTCAAATCGACCGAAATATAGAGAAAATTGACCTTACAATTTCTAAATACAATAAAACTTTTTTTTGTACGTAGAGAACTGTGATAGAATGCTTTGTGCGAAGTTTGAGGCATCAGAACTTCATAGTGTTTAAATTAAAAAATTTAAATGTATCGTATTTTCATAACATTTGCAACTTTAAACTGTTGTAGCTCCGAAACCCTTTTACCCAATGATCAAAATCATGGTTTATTTTGATACTGAGAAATTAAAGTTTATATTGACATATAAACAAATTTTCTTACTTTTTATGGAAATGGAGAAATTTAGATTTTTCCTCATTAAGACGCCTTTGCCAAGGAAAAAATATTTTAAAATTATATAGTTAGATTCCGCATTGAAAGTACAAATAAACATATTTTTTTACTGATAGCACGTTGATAAGAAAGCATTGAAAATATCAAATAAAGAAAATAAATAGTACGCGCGTGAACTAACCAGCTGACTGTGAGGCGGGAGCTAGCCGAAGTAAACAAGGCCAGGAGACATAAACACGTGATGTGTCGTCTAGCAGTCATGGCTGTGCTAGCTTTATCACAGGTTTTCATAAACACAGGAGTAAAATGACGCACAGCGCTCGCTTATCTTCAGCTCTCGACCAGTGCGTGCGGTACTGCGCCGTTCAAGTCTAGGCGTGTGAAAATAATTTATTTAATACCCTCGAAACTTATTGCCGTACCACTAACCCAAGAATGCAGAATCCCTCTTAATAATGCAAAGTTTTTTCTCAATATTTTTCACATTTTTACAAATTAGCAAAAAGCCTAAAAGTAAGTAAAATCAGATTATCTGTCTCTCTGTATACAATAAAAATAAGGATTACTTCTTAACATAACCTACCAAATGTCAGCTTCAAAATGAGCTCTCGTTCAATGTTCTGCAGGAAATGGTTCCAGAGTTCTGAGCGCTGAAAGAGGCTTGTTTTTATAAAATACGCTAAATTTGTCGCTAAATAGTATGAAAACCGTTTGACTTCCGATAGTATATTTTTGAAAATTCACTCTCCTCAGCACCTTGTATAAATAGGGAAAAAATTAGAGTATTAAAAAATGCGACTTTTTTACTGATCGATTTCATATGGAATAGCCCTTATGCAGGAGATTTGCCGCTCGAAGAATAATCTTTTGATTACTCAAATACTTTACAGGACGGAAAATTTTATTAGACATTTGTCTTTCAAATAGATTTATTTCAAGGAATTCAACCTGATTCATTTTTTTTCTTTCTGACGTACATTTTTTATGAATACTGATTAACTATGCCTTATCTACTGAGTCACTGTTATGAACAGAACAATATCGTCCGGCGCATGTCGCTCGTCTGTATGTAACTTTCGCTATTTCCCGCCTTGTAGTTGACACTGCTGCATAACTAATTAATGGGGTTGCTCTAATCAGCAGTAATGAACAGTTAGGCACGTGACTGCGACGCTAATCTGATTTGAGGAAAGGTGTCTGGATGTTGTGACACAGAGGGACGTGAGCGCCAGGGCTGTCCACGTCTAGAGTCGTACTGTATGTAGTGGGGAAGAACAGTGTGATGATTCAGCAACTAGAGACAAACGCTCCTTGTTCAGTTAACTGCAGTTTTCACACGTTTTCATCTACTACCGACTATTCAGAGATGTGATAGGGCGTATTAACACCCCATTTGAAGCAACGGTGACATGTGAAATGATATAGCAACATTGATTTCATTATCTCGTTACAAAAAATGGAAATACCTTGCCTCAATATTTGCAAAGATATAATTTGTTAGTGACATATTTTATATTATATTTTGTTTCAGTCATACTCTTAAATCTACTGCGTCCACACCTGTGGAGTAACGGTCAGCGCGTCTGGCTGCGAAACCATGTGGCCCGGGTTCAGAATCCCGGTCGGGGCAAGTTACCTGGTTGAGGTTGTTTCCGGGGTTTTCCCTCAACCCAATATGAGCAAATGCTGGGTAACTTTCGGTGCTGGACCCCGGACTCATTTCACGGGCATTATCACTTTCATATCATTCAGACGCTAATTAAGCTAGATGTTGATACAGCGTCGTAAAATAACCCAATAAAATAAAAAATAAATCTACTGCTGTGATGTTTGCATTTCTGATTGTGAAACAAGCGGGCCCGGACAAGTTAACTGGTTGAGGTTTTTTTCCGATGTTTTCCCTCAACCTATCAAGAGCAAATACTGGATAACTTTCGACGCTGAATCCTGGACTGAACTGACTGAATTTAAAATTGAAACAAGTTATTACATAGATTAGTTGGACTAACTGAATTTAAAATTGGAACAACTTATTACTTAGTTATTAGTTGAACTGACTGAATTTAAAATTGGAACACGTTATTACCTTGTTATTAGTTGGACTGATAAATTTAAAATTGGAACAGCTTGTTATTTAGTTATTTGTTGAACTGATTGAATTTAAAATTGGAACAAGTTATTAGTTACTAATTAGTAAAACTGATTGAATTTAAAATTGGAACAAGTTATTACTTTGTTATTAGTTAGACTGATGAATTTAAAATTGGGACAACTTGTTACTTAGTTATTAGTTGAACTGACTGAATTTAAAATTGTAACAAGTTATTAATTATTTTTGTATGACTAAATTTAAAATTGGAAGAAGCTGTGTACATCAGTTAAAGAAATTTTCTAACATCCTGTCCTTTAAAGTTTAGACTAAGGTTAAGTCTATTTCATTGCCGGCTTAACAGTTTTATTGGGAGCAAGATTCCCTTTTGTTATTTTTTATTTAATCTTAATCTTTACGTAATTCTCTACAATGTTACATACTTAGGCTCCAGCTAAGGAGGAATTTGAAACACAATATGTATTTTTTTTTTTTAATATAATGATATATACATTCATGTTAGAAACAGTTGGAACAAAACATTTTCAGAGATGCTAGGCAAACTATTTCTCTACCAATTTACGGTGTAGTTTCTTTTTTCAATTCTGTGGCTTACTAAAGTGTTGCACCTCAAGCCTTCATATACAGTATATTTCAGTGCCAATAAAGCAATTCTCTATAACAAGAAATGGCTAGAGAAAGCCAAGAACACTTGATGAAAACTTACTTGATGATCATATTGTCCACCACAGAGCTCAAAGTATTTGCTATGCATGGAATTCAATTGGCATTTAACTCATTGTGCAATGTTTGGAATCCTGGTAAAGTCGGGAGAATTTTCCATTAACTTTTATTTATAAAATATTTATGCAAATGACAAGGTAGAGTTTGGGTTCAGACCTGAAAAGCAGTGTCATGTTAATATTTTGGCCTTTTTATTTGCTAGAATGGATAATCCGGCGCCTGAAGGTAGAGTTCAAATTCATATTCAGGTAAAGGTAACGGGTGGTTTCCTTATTCAGGTAATTTGCAACAATAGTCCCGCCGTTACTTGGGGGCCGCAGTAGCAATCAGGTTGTGAGGCTAAGCGAATTGTGAGTGGGGAAAACGTCGGCAGTCGAAGGGATAGAAGCATTCTGGCATATAAGTAGCAGGTAATCGGTTCGTGGTGGATGTAACGGTCAAGTTCTCTTGAGGAAAACGTGACTGCGTCTTGAAAATCAATTGGCGAAATTCAACAGTATAGGATACCATCGTAAAAATGTTCAGATTGATGTCATTTTAAAGATTGTCGCTATGTGGAAAATCTCTATGTGAGACTCTGAATACAGTCTCCTGATCTTCAGGTCTCACTGGCCCTATGGGTTATATTGTGCAAAGACTCCCGTGTATAGTGTTACATGAATCATCATCATCATCATCTCATCATCATCAATGGCATGACAGCCCTTCATGGGCCCTGGCCTTCTTCAGAAGTTTTCGCCATTCCTCCCTATCCAATGCCAAACTTCTCCAATTTCTAACACCCAAAGTCTTGATGTCATCCATCACACAGTCTTCCCATCTCAATCTCGGTCTCCCAGCCTTCCTTCTTTCCATCGGAATAAATTTAAAAACTCTCTTCGCAACTCTATCATCTTGCATTCTCACAACATATCCGGCCCAATCCAATCTTCTTATTTTTATTAATTTAACAATGTTCGGCTCATTATACAATCTGTACAGTTCAAAATTATATCTTCTTCTTCAAGTTCCGTTTTCTCTAACCGGTCCAAAGATTTGCTTAAGAATCTTTCTTTCAAATGTACATAATAATGTCGCATCTGACTTCGACAATGGCCAAGTCTCAGATGCGTAAGATAGTACAGACCTTATAAAAGTTTTATACATCATAATTCTTGTCCTCCTAAATATAATTTGAGATTTCATGTCTTATAAGACCATAAAAGCATCTATTGGCAGATAACATTCGTTTTTTTTATTTCAGAACTAACATTATTTTTGTTGTTAATTTCAGAGCCAAGATAGATAAAACTAGTGTTACATTAGCGGTAAAGATAATTGAATGATGAATTTGCAAAACGACTTAAGTCCACATTTAGGGGGTTTTGAGTTGAGAGCATGATTATGTTACTGTGTGCAAGGGCATCGTTTAGTAGCGGAATGACTTTAATCTACGACTTTTGTATAGCTTTTATTAGCAGCAGAATATTTGGTTAAGGGGTAAAACGACTTTAGTCCTGGACTTAAGTTGTTTTTCCTGTCAAGTACTGAAGAAACTTACATAAAATGTAATTTTAATCATACACTCGGCTGACAAATTGTTTTTTGTCTGTTGTCAATGGTAATTCTTTCCGAACTTGTCTCACGTTTACCATTCCTTCCAGTGCATCCTTCAGTAGACAGTTCTATTCAGCCAGTGACACAACCAATTCCCTTTCTGCTTTTTGATCATTTTCAGCATCATTCTTTCTCCACACTTCCCAACACAGTGGTTTATCCCCGATCAATGAATCCAAAATTCAAGATATTCGTAAAATGCTTAAGTAGATTCGTGATGAAGAAAACGTGAATATATCTTACGAAAACATTGTAACATGAGAGACAACAAAGAATTGAAAGATGAAACTAAGCTGTGGTCTCGTTATAACACTCCTAAGAGTTGTCTGTGCTCTTGTGATTAACAAATTATTCAAAATAATGTTGTTCAACAATTGCAATAAGGTTATTTTATGATTTTGGTATAAATACATTTAGTTAAACTTGTTTATGTGTCGGTAACCTAATAATTATGATGCAGGATTGAAGTTAATTTGCAGAACAACTTAAGCCCTCAAGATAATTAAATTTTTTACGACCTGAAGAAGAATACAGAAGTATACATTTTTATAATAAAACTATTTCTCTTACATATAACAAATTATATTGTAACAATATATGGTTCAGTGAGGCTGAAAACAGTTTTCTTTAATTTTCTCAAAACTACTTCTAGGAACTTGAGTCGTTTAGTAAATTCACCATTCAATTGAAGAATTGTATACCAGAATCCATTCTATACCTAGGTTTACTATAAGTTACGTGTTTAGTATCCAAGGAAACTTGGAAACGATAGATTTTTTTTTTGCACAATCATGCTCTTTTTGCATACTTACCATCATTGCTGCATACCATGTAACTTGAAGATACAACACGTTCAATGGTTACTATGGAAACGCTGGAAATAACAGTGCAGTAAATAAGTTACAACACAGCTAAGTAAATTCTCTACAAACTAGACATACAGTCATTTGTAAATAAAAAAAAAAAAAACAGAACTCTGACAGAAGAAGCTGTAACTTTATTTATTAACATTAAAATTGAACGTGAAGTTTGAACAATTATTAAACGTTGTGGGATAAAGACTGTCATTCTCGTTATTTATAGAAAAAAATAGTAGAAGGTATATGCCGGCCATCGCTCTTAGAATGCAAAATTATCTGGTCAAACTTAATTTCGTATATATTACAATAGCTTTTTATTTATTTGAACAATGTATAGGCATACACATAAAAAGACAGTCGTATCAAACAAATAAAACAAAAGAATATAAAAACATGGCCACCTAGAAAATTACACGTTGTCATTAACAAAATGACAAATTTTAGTTCAAAATTAATACATAACTAAAATACATAATAAATAAAATAAAGATATAAATTATGATTTTGCAAAAAAAATAATACATAATACATGGGCTTTAGTATCGTAATACACTATTCAGTCAATAATTATAAAGATGTTAGAACACAATATTTAGGTACCGTCATTTCCCATAACTATGGTTCAAGCGATTTAATTTATGTGGGCTTCTTAACCGAAAACAGTCATTTTTAAAAGTAGGCCTGACATTGAATCGCTTTATTGATAGGTTGCGATTGCTGCCGTGTGACATGTGATAGAAAACAATTGACGATCGGCGAAAACAGTTGAAAGTAAATGTTAAACGCACCTTTCACACTATCGTATATTGTAAGTTTTTAACATTCTTGTTGAGAGTTAAAATACATACTGTTAGGAATGGCTCTATAAAAATTGTTTTTGAAGATTGGTTAGAAGATTTATAATTAGTTATATGTTGTGCGTTCCTAATTTATTGACGAAATTCTATGAACGGATCTTTCTACTAAATTGAAATTCAAACCTTCTTGGGAATAAACTTAGGCCTACAGATCTGCGAAAGAATTTTATTACTTACGTAGTGGAATTTGTGCTGGACAAGAAACTTGGGACGGGTTTTCCTCTAGTCACTGCCTCTTCTTCTGCCATTATTAGAGGAAGTGTTAGAAATATGGAATACCATTTTGTTTTATCGTTTTGGAACCTACATGTTTTGAATACTGAATGTAAAGTATCGTCCTTTTTATTACTGAATGTCCCTGTGAATGGTACACCGGACTTAGAAGTTCGTAAGATATAAAATGTTAGAACGAAATTAATTTCCTCAAAATCTAACAAATTTCCTTGAAAATATTGAGGTACAAAATGGAATACTGTTAACAAGTTACAAGATTAACAAAATTGCTAAGTCAAAATGGTCTCTACTAACAAAAGCGTGCTATAAGAGGGGCCCATCTCTATGGATGACATTATGTACTAATCAGTCTAATTTGCTAGAACAAATCGACCCATTTCTGAACTTTTTGTGGGAAAAATCATAAGCTACAAGCTCGTATATTATTTAATGGGTACGTGCTATAAGAGGGGCCCATCTCTATGGATGATATAAGGTACGGATGAGTATAGTTTGCTAGAAAAAATCGACCCATTTCTAAACTTTTTGTGGGCATAAATCGCAAGCTAGAAGTTCGTGTATTATTTAATCGGTACGTGATATACGAAGGGCCATCTCTATGGATGACATCACGTACGGATGTGTCTAGTTTGCTAGAACAAATCGACCCATTTCTGAACTTTTTGTGGGCATAAATCACAAGTTACAAGCTCGTGTATTATTTAATCGGTACGTGATATAGGAAAGGGCCCATCTCTATGGATGACATCAGATACGGATTGCTTTAGTTTGCTAGAACAAATCGACTCATTTTTTTTTAACTTTTTTGTGGCAAAATCACAAGCTACAAGCTCGTATATTATTTAATCGGTACGTGCTAGAAGTACGGATGAGTGTAGTTTGCTAGAACAAATCGACCCATTTCTGAACTTTTTTGTGGACGTAAATCACAAGCTACAAGCTCTTGTATTATTTAATCGGTACGTGTTATAAGAGGGGCCCATCTCTATGGATGACATCAGATACGGATTGGTTTAGTTTGCTATAACAAATCGACCCATTTCTGAACTTTTTGTGAGCATAAATCACAAACTGCAAGCTCGTGTATTATTTAATCCGTACGTGATATACGAAAGGCTGACATCATGTACGGATGAGTCTAGTTTGCTAGAACAAATCGACCCATTTCTGAACTTTTTTATGGGAATGAATTACAAGTTACAAGCTCGTGTATTATTTAATCGGTACGTGCTATAAGAGGGGCCCATCTCGATGAATGACATTAGCTACGGATGTGTCTGGTTTGCTAGAACAAATCGACCCATTTCTGAACTTTTTGTGTGCATAAATCACAAGCTACAAGCTCGTGAATTATTTAATCAGTACGTGCTATAAGAGGGGCCCATCTCTATGGATGACATCAGGTACGGATGAGTCTAGTTTGCTAGAACAAATCGACCCATTCTGAACTTTTTGTGGGCATAAATCACAAGCTACAAGCTCGTGTATTATTTAATCGGTACGTGCTATAAGAGGGGCCCATCTCGATGAATGACATTAGCTACGGATGTGTCTGGTTTGCTAGAACAAATCGACCCATTTCTGAACTTTTTGTGTGCATAAATCACAAGCTACAAGCTCGTGAATTATTTAATCAGTACGTGCTATAAGAGGGGCCCATCTCTATGGATGACATCAGGTACGGATGAGTCTAGTTTGCTAGAACAAATCGACCCATTCTGAACTTTTTGTGGGCATAAATCACAAGCTACAAGCTCGTGTATTATTTAATCGGTACGTGCTATAAGAGTGGCCCATCTCTATGGATGAAATCAGGTACGAATGAGTCTAGTTTGCTAGAACAAATCGACCCATTTCTGAACTTTTTTGTGGGCATAAATCACAAACTACAAATTCGTGTATTATTTAATCGGTACGTGCTATAAGAGGGGCCCATCTCTGTGGATGACATCACGTACGGATGAGTCTAGTTTGCTAGAACAAATCGACCCATTTCTGAACTTTTTGTGGGGATAAATGACAAGCTACAAGCTCGTGTATTATTTAATCGGTACGTGCTATAAGAGTGGACCATCTCTATGGATGACATCAGGTACGAATGAGTCTTGTTTGCTAGAACAAATCGATCCATTTCTGAACTTTTTGTGGGCATAAATACAAGTTACAAGCTCGTGTATTATTTAATCGGTACGTGCTATAAGAGGGCCCATCTCTATGGGTGACATCACGTATGGATGAGTCTAGTTTGCTAGAAAAAATCGACCCGTTTCTGAACTTTTTGTGGGCATAAATCACAAGCTGCAAGCTCGTGTATTATTTAATCGGTACGTGCTGTAAGAGTGACCCATCTCTATGGATGACATCAGGTATGGATGAGTCTAGTTTGCTAGAAAAAATCGACCCGTTTCTGAACTTTTTGTGGGCATAAATCACAAGCTGCAAGCTCGTGTATTATTTAATCGGTACGTGCTATAAGAGTGACCCATCTCTATGGATGACATCAGGTACGAATGAGTCTAGTTTGCTATCGACCCATTTCTGAACTTTTTGTGAGCATAAATCACAAGCTAGAAGTTCGTGTATTATTTAATCGGTACGTGCTATACGAAGGGCCCGTCTCAGTGGATGACATTATGTACCGATGAATCTAGTTTTATAGAATAAATCGACCCATTTCTGAACTTTTCGCGGACATATATCACAAACTGTAAGCTCGTGTATTATTTAATCGGTACGTGCTATACGAAGGGCCCGTCTCAGTGGATGACATTATGTACTGATGAATCTAGTTTTGTAGAATAAATCGACCCATTTCTGAACTTTTTGCGGACATATATCACAAGCTGTAAGCTCGTGTATTATTTAATCGGTACGTGCTATACGAAGGGCTCATCTCTGTGGATGGCATTATGTACCGATGAATCTAGTTTTGTAGAATAAATCGACCCATTTCTGAACTTTTTGCGGACATATATCACAAACTGTAAGCTCGTGTATTATTTAGTCGGTACGTGCTATACGAAGGGCCCATCTCAGTGGATGGCATTATGTACTGATGAATCTAGTTTTGTAGAATAAATCGACCCGTTTTTGAACTTTTTGCGGACATATATCACAAGCTGCAAGCTCGTGTATTATTTAATCGGTATGTGTTATACGAGGGGTCCATCTCAGTGGATGTTATGTACCGATGAATCTAGTTTTGTAGAATAAATCGACCCATTTCTGAACTTTTTGCGGACATATATCACAAGCTGTAAGCTCGTGTATTATTTAATCGGTACGTGCTATACGAAGGGCCCATCTCAGTGGATGACATTATGTACCGATGAATTTAGTTTTGTAGAATAAATCGACCCATTTCTGAACTTTTTGCGGACATATCACAAGCTCTAAGCTCGTGTATTAGTTAATCGGTACGTGCTGTAAGAGGGGCCCATCTCGATGAATGACATCAGGTGCTGCGAAGCCACTGTGCCAGACTGTGTGATACAGAGGGTGGGGGAGGGAGTAGTTGCGGCGCGACCCGACCCAGCGCCACCTCTGCAGCGGGGATCGCAGAGTAAGTAGGTCAGTGGGACACCCCCCACCACCCCCACTCCATCTCCCCACTCCGCGAGGACCACTCTCGCTTGCCAGTGTGTGTACAACAACACTAACATAGACCTGCTTCGTGAGAAAGTAGGTCACCATTCACTTTCACTATTACATTGGTGGTCGTAATCGTTATCCATTGTATCACCGGGCTGGCCTGCCTCATTCGTGCCCGACCGCTCGCTCGACGCTGACGCAGCTATAGTGTTCTGTTGCCAGTGATTGACAGTGCGCTCTGCCGGCCAAGCCAGGTGTCCCGTCATATGGATTCGCGTGTCCCTCTGTGTGCCAGTGCCTGTGTGAGACCTCGGCGTGTAGTTCGGCGTGACTCGGCGGACCAGTGCCTGCTATCGGTTGCGAATCTCGTCCCGCCCCTCGTCCGAGGGGTGGCCTAGTGTTCAGTGTTTAACAGTCGCCCGTCCGAACCCTCGGATTACAGTGTGTGAAGTGTGTGTGTGTACTATGTTATTGGATATGGAGTCCCATCCCACCCTCTTGTCTCTCAACATGTCTCCCTTTAGCATGAGCCCCAACGGAAGTAACGGCAGTAACGGCGCCGTTGCTTCGGGCGGCAGCCCCCACAGTAACATGCCGCCCCCGCTATACGGCTCGCCGCCGTTGGGCCAGTACTCTATGGGGGGCGGCATGCAGCACCACCCCCATCACCAGCAGCAACAGCAGCAAATGCTCGGTAACTTGGACGCCTCGTACCTTTTTCCAACAGGGGGCGGTACGGTGCCGGCGATGGAGGTGGCGGGAAGCTACCAGCCCTCGCCCCAGCACCCGGCGGCCGTCGCCGGCATCACGGGGGCGCCGGCGGACCTCCCCGACACCAAGGAAGGCATAGAGGAGCTCTGCCCCGTGTGCGGGGACAAGGTGTCGGGGTACCACTACGGGCTGCTGACGTGCGAGTCGTGCAAAGGGTTCTTCAAGCGCACGGTGCAGAACAAGAAGGTCTACACGTGCGTGGCCGACCGTAGCTGCCACATCGACAAGACCCAGCGGAAGAGGTGCCCTTACTGCCGCTTCCAGAAGTGCCTCGAGGTCGGCATGAAGCTCGAAGGTAGGACCTTTACTCGCAGTTCCTCCCGAGTATGCAGTTTGCAGTGGGTCGCGGCAACGGTGTGTGTGATGTGTTAAAAAGAGTATATGAAAGAGAATTGTTTTGGTTTTGATTACGATGTTTGAAGTGGGTCAGGAAGACGGTGGGTGATATTGGTGCCAGAGCGAAAAAAAAAAAAAAATGTTAGTGTGTGTAATGTGCCAATGTCAGCGTTTAAGCTGGTGGGAAAGGTTAGGAGCAGGGAAAAAGAAACGAAGTATTAATAATATCGATATATTTAAAGGTGGATTACTGAATATGTTATTTTAGACCTAAAAGTGGGTCAGAGAGACCACGATACTAGTGCCAGAACGAAAAAAAAAAAAAATCTTTGAGTGTGTGTGATTGTGCCAAATTGCCTTAGGGCTGGTCAGGACGTGAGTAATGCAAAGAAAGTAAAACAATGAAACAAAAAAAAAATCTAAACGTTTTCGTTTGAGAGAATGTGTCAAAAGGCCGCATATACTTACTCGAAGTGTGTGTTTGTGCCAGTTTTGCGAGATTAATGATAGATCGCTGATAGGCAAAAAGAATCTAGAGACTGCAGTAGATAAAATAATGAAAAACAAAAAAAAAAAAAAAAAAAAAAACATTTCAGTGCATGTGTGAATTGTGCCAGTTTGACAGCAACGTTAAGGCTTGTCGGAAAGATTAGAAGCACGGTATCAGGAATGTAGAAGTAATAACAAGCAAAGAAACGGCGTTATGAAACAGAGAACTTAAAAATTTGTATAAATCATATACAATGATACAAGCGAATTCTTATTGGGCAATGGAAAGTGGCAGAAATTTACGCAAGTCGGTTGCGCATATTGTTTTGTCTACTTTGGCATTGTTTTGATTGTGTCTCAAGTCCTGTTAAAGAACAACTATGACGACTTATGTGTGAGTTGCGAAACGTTTTAGTGTAGTGCACTGAAATTGTGTGCAATTCCTAGCAGCGACACCGTTTACAATGGATAAGTTTTCGTATCACTCGTTTTGTTAAGCACAAGTCATAAAACACGTTGGAATAATTGGTTATGCTTTATTTAACATCCCGTTCCAACTATGAATACCAGCATATTCAGAGACGGTGCAATTATAAATCTGTGAAAACAGGTGTTGTGGAGTCCACACTTGTGGAGTAACGGTTAACGGCGAAACCAGGTGACCCGGGTTCGATTCCCGGTCGGGGCAAGTTACCCGGTTGAGGTTTTTTCCGGGATTTTCCTCAACCCAATAAGAGCAAATGCTGGGTAACTTTCAGTGTTGGACCCCGGACTCATTTCACCGGCATTATCACCTTAATTTCATTCAGACGCTAAATAACCTAAGTTGTTGATAAAGCGTCGTAAAATAACCTACTAAAAATAAGGTGTTGTGGATGTAGAATGCCAGATTAAACCCAAGTAGTATAAGAAAACATACTGTTCAGTTTGTACAATAGTGTCGTACAATGTTCGAAAATGACAGAGGCAACCAAGACATTTAAAACTTGGTCTAATTTCGTATGAATAACTAATTGCAAGATATGTGCAATAAAATTCTTAAGAGATTAAAACGTGAGTGAAGGACAACAAATAAGTTTATAACAACAAACACTGCAGGCCTCCTTTTGTACAGCGAACATCGCTGAATATCGAACTTCGCCGTACTAGACAAACTTGAACCAAATATGACGCCTGTAATGCACAACGCAATTTCATAGGACATATTAAAACTTTCATGGTGAACTTTTGGTTTCCGACCTTTGTTGAGACTGTCCACCGTTTCGGAAATTCTTGCAGGTACCATCAGGGTAATGTTGCCCAGTACCTGTAAGGTCGCCTATTCTTTTGAATCCGTTTTGCCTGCTAATAGAAATAACGGACTCAACAAACTTGGCGACCCTTCTAGTCTTGGACAATGTTATCAATATATGAGCTGTACGTAGTTCTGAAACGTTGAGATGTCTCAAACGGTGAAAAGCTTTAAATTCTTCATCTGCATGCATTCTTTGTGTTACACGCGGGTTCGATTCCCGTTCGAGCTGATTAACTGGTTAGGCGTTTTCGCTGTCACCAATCCCACCGACGCTAAATAAACCTGTAGTTGATACAGCGTCGTTAAATAATCATCAACTTTAAAAACAGGTCTGACTTGGCAGGACACAATCAACTCACTGTGCCACACGATTATACTCCTAAAACACTGAATAATCAACAGAAAAGGAAATCCGTAAATTGGTCAATCGTCGCTATATGTAGGCCTACTCGTAAAGAACAGAATTGTCAGTGTTTCAGAATAACTTGAAGAAAATTATTGCTTAAGTGCTAAAGCAAAAAAGTTGGAAATATCGTTATATCGGTTTACTTATCGAAACAATTTAATTTTTTCAGGTTTTGAGAGTGATTTTTCGTTGTCTTTAAATTCGTCGAAGGGTATAAAATATGGAAAGAATAGGAAAACACTTGTAAATAATGATATTGACTGTTAATATTATACTCCTAAAACGCGGAATAATCAACAGAAAAGGAAATCAGTAAATTGCTTAATCGTCGATATATATGTACTCGTAAAGAACAGAATTGTCAGTGTTTCAGAATAACTTCAGGAAAAATATTGCTTATGTGCTAAAGCAAAAAAGTTGGAAATATCGTTATATCGGTTTACTTATCGAAACAATTTAATTTTTTCAGGTTTTGAGAGTGATTTTTCGTTGTCTTTAAATTCGTCGAAGGGTATAAAATATGGAAAGAATAGGAAAACATCTGTAAATAATGATATTGACTGTTAAGATTATACTCATAAAACGCTGAATAATCAACAGACAAGGAAATCAGTAAATTGCTTAATCGTCGATATATATGTACTCGTAAAGAACAGAATTGTCAGTGTTTCAGAATAACTTCAGGAAAAATATTGCTTATGTGCTAAAGCAAAAAAGTTGGAAATATCGTTATATCGGTTTACGTATCGAAACAGTTTAATTTTTTCAGGTTTTGAGAGTAATTTTTCGTTGTCTTTAAATTCGTCGAAGGGTATAAAATATGGAAATAATTGGAAAACACCTGTAAATAATGATATTGACTGTTAAGATTATACTCCTAAAACGCGGAATAATCAACAGAAAAGGAAATCAGTAAATTGCTTAATCGTCGATATATATGTACTCGTAAAGAACAGAATTGTCAGTGTTTCAGAATAACTTCAGGAAAAATATTGCTTATGTGCTAAAGCAAAAAAGTTGGAAATATCGTTATATCGGTTTACTTATCGAAACAATTTAATTTTTTCAGGTTTTGAGAGTAATTTTCCGTTATCTTTAAATTCGTCGAAGGGTATAAAATATGGAAATAATTGGAAAACACCTGTAAATAATGATATTGACTGTTAAGATTATACTCCTAAAACGCGGAATAATCAACAGAAAAGGAAATCAGTAAATTGCTTAATCGTCGATATATATGTACTCGTAAAGAACAGAATTGTCAGTGTTTCAGAATAACTTCAGGAAAAATATTGCTTATGTGCTAAAGCAAAAAAGTTGGAAATATCGTTATATCGGTTTACTTATCGAAACAATTTAATTTTTTCAGGTTTTGAGAGTAATTTTCCGTTATCTTTAAATTCGTCGAAGGGTATAAAATATGGAAATAATTGGAAAACACCTGTAAATAATGATATTGACTTTTAAGTTAGGAACTGGATTAATCTGGCGCTGTAAAGAAATATCGGAGTATGTTCAAACAAGGTCAGAAATGAATAATAAATAAGGAAAATCGTTCTGGCATTAGGTGTAGTTTTCCTACTGACGTTTGAGTGTTGTGTAGTAATATTTATATCTACTATTGTTAGAGTGGATAGTATGTATGTCTGCTAAAGTCTCGAGTGGTTTTACTTACGAAATCTTGTAATACAGTGTTTACTGCAAACTGCATTCTCGACCTCATAGTGTTCTCTGGTTCTAGTCTGTAAGGCTTGTCGTTGCTTGGCAACAGTGAATATCATCCTGTTATCCAAGTTTCACTCTATTGCGGATTAGTTTTGCTCTCTTATAGCATGAAAGGGGCAATATTCTTCTCTGAAGTGCATGATTTAAGATTAAGAATTCACTGTAATTTGGTCAGAAATTATTTTTTACGAAGTGTTTAGTATTATTCCTTCTCATTTTTCGTAGTTTAGGGAAAGTGCGTTATCATTTCGGTGATAATCTCTAAATAAAGTGTGTGCTAAAATCTGAAATTTGTAAAATTAAAAAGTAAGAAAAAATACTAAAAAAAAAAAGTCAATGTATCACATTTCGATTTTATTTATGCACAATCCAAGATAATATTTTTCCTTACATAGATTATAACTTAACAAAGAAGAAGAGTTATTTTATAAGCGAAGATGAGCTAGACAGTCTTTTTAAGATTAAGAATTCATTGTAACTTCGTCAGAAATTATTTTTACGAAATGTTTATTGTTATTCCTTCTCATTTTTCGTAGTTTAGGGAAAGTGCGTTATCATTTCGGTGATAATTTCTAAATAAAGTGTGTGCTACAATCTGAAATTTGTAAAATTAAAAAGTGAGAAAAAATACTAAAAAATTCAATGAATCACATTTCGATTTCATTTACGCACAATCGAAGATCGTATTTTTCCTTACATAGGTTATAACTTAACAAAGAAGAAGAGTTATTTTATAAGCGAAGATGAGCTAGACAGTCTTTTTAAGATTAAGAATTCATTGTAACTTCGTCAGAAATTATTTTTACGAAGTGTTTATTATTATTCCTTCTCATTTTTCGTAGTTTAGGAACAGTGCGTTATCATTTCGGTAATAATCTCTAAATAAAGTGTGTGCTATAATCTGAAATTTGTAAAATTAAAAAGTAAGAGAAAAATACTAAAAAAAATGTCAATGAATCACATTTCGATTTTATTAATGCACAAACGAGGATCGTATTTTTCCTTACATAGATTATAACTTAACAAGGAAGAAGAGTTATTTTATAAGCGAAGATCAGCTAGACAGTCTTTTCTGCATTGAAAAAATACTACTTTTACCCCGTCACATTCCCTATTAGAGCTGTTTAGAATATTGTGTTCCCTTACAGTTTTATGCCTTACAATTTGTGAATTAAAGAAAACATATGTAAGCTAGTTTTGTGGGGGGGGGGGTTGGAAGGCAGATAGATAGACAGACGCCTAAATGTGTTTTAAAGTGAAAATATCGAATCCGAAGTTTTGAGTCACTTTTTCGGAAAAACTTTCATATTTGTGACGTTGAAATTTATACATCTTGATTACACAACTTTTAACACTATCACCTCGGAATATGTATGATAAGAACTTTCTTGTGTTAAATTTTAACGTACCTTGTTAACATGTTTCGACCTATTTTGGGTCATCTTCAGAACTGGTCGTTGTTGGTCTTGGCGCTTCTTGTTTCCTGTGAGGGTGCGTTCGTAGTGTAGAGTCAAAGAGTTTATGTGTTTTGAAATTGAGTTATGTGTTGAGAATATCGTTGGGGTGTGTTTTCGTGTGTCTGTATATTTCATATTGTTCTAGTGTGTTGAGTTTCTGGCTTTTTGATTGGATGTGCAGAACACATCACAAATGCCAACCACACCTACAGAGACATCAACACAGACATGGAAATACTGCACATCCAACCAAAAAGCCAGAAACTCAATACACTAGAACAGTATTAAATATACAGACACACGAAAACACACCCCAACGATATTCTCAACACACAACTCAATTTCAAAACACATACACTCTTTGACTCTACACTACGAACGCACCCACACAGGAAACAAGAGGCTCCAAGACCAACAACGACCAGTTCTGAAGATGATCTAAAATAGGTCGAAACATGTTAACAAGGTACGTTAAAATTTAACACAAGAAAGTTCTTATCATACACATTCCGAAGATGAAATTTAATTTAGTTTATGGTTTGAAATCTGTACACAGCTTTTTATCTTTTTAAATCTCGAAATGTCTTTAATAAAAGTCTCGTGAGACTTTGCAAATATGTTTATAATAAATGTGAGAAAGAAATGGTCAACCACGCGATGTAAACCATTGCTAATGTGGAAATGAACAACTGCATTTGCAGTCTATTCTTATCTCTTTGTGAGAAACATTGATTTACAGTGTGAAAATTGAGTCAAATGTAGGTTTACTTTCTCTGTTAAATTGATCTTAGCAGGTTGATGAAACTAGCCACGCGCATCGGTATTTCCACACGTCATTACGTGTACAAACTACGCAGATTGCGTGGGTTTTTAAGTTCTTTGTATCAGAGAATCAGAGTCTGTAGGGAATGAGTCTGTTTTATGAACAGAAGGAACTGCATAAAGATAGTCGCAGTTCACGAACAGTGCACAAAATATCCTAGTCTCGTCATACACAGTTTTAAAATTAGACTAGGAGAACTTCGTGCAGTTTCACAGCTCTCTGTTATAAGGCCACCATTGTTTATTTTATCAGACGTCAGAAGTCATCATTGTTCGTTAGTTGTTACAGTCTGGAAATGCGGTCAAGGAAACGAGAAAAAATTATGCTGTGCAAAAAGTCGAACCGTGTACTCAGTGCTTGTGAGGATAAAATACACGTTAAGATTTTACAGGTAGATTGAAATGGATAATATTATAAAATTCACATGTTAAATCTAATGAAATAGTCAACGATTTTAAGTTTTATACAAAACTAGCCGTACCCGTGCGCTCCGCTGCACCTGTTAGAAATAAATATAAAGTAATTACATAATTAAAATAGGACGTTTGATCCAGGGTACATTCGTGTTTGATAGAAGGATAAATCGTTTAATATGTTATTTAATTTAAATTGTATTTAAATAATTAAAATGCGGTCATTTTGGTCCAGAGAGCAATCATTTGGTGCAATGACAATTCCTTTAACATTGTTTCTTAATTGTTATTACATGCAACCATAGTTTAATGAAGATTGACGACATTTAGTTTTAATATTATTTGCTATATGTTTCAGAAGTTACTGTAATAACATTGTAGAATTATGTCCATCTAAAGAAACTACACTTTCCAATGGTGAAATAATAATTAAAATTAGCTTACGATATTACTTCATACAAACACAGAAACATTCTCTGCAGCTTATGTTTAATAGCTTTCGATTGTTGTTGTCCAAGACCCCTTATAGACGAAGTCATTTGTTTTTATTTCAGTACAGCGCCTTAGATCGCGTTGTTATTGTAATTTTAAAACTCATTCATCTCATTAAATATCAGTCCTATCAAAATTTTGTATAGGATAAAACTTATCGGAAATTATTTCTAAAGAAACTTTTGTTATGTAATATTTTTCATGAAAATTAATAATAAGGGAGATATTTCGATTTATTTAATTCAAGCCCCCTTATAACCCCCCTTTTAAATAAAGTATTTTGAATGCCATATAGCCTAAAATCTAAGTTACAACGAAATTAATTTATATTCAAATTTTCATATAAATCGGTTCAGCCATTATCGCGTGAAAAGGTAACACATCCAGACAGACAGACAGACATACAAACAAAAATTTCAAAAAAGCGATTTTCGGTTTCACGATGGTTAATTATACATGTTAACACCAATTATTTTTGGAAAATCGAAAATTACCAGAAAAATGTTTGCTACAGATTTATTATTAGTATAGATTAACGTTTGACCGAATTAAGACAATATTACCGAAACCTGAAATACAGCCATTGTAAGAGATCTGATAGCCATTATAACAAAATTTAAGACATCTTTTAAGTACCGTAGTCGTGAAGATTGATCATGATAACACAAATTTAAGAAGGTGTAAATTGTATTACAGGATTTTGTGTGTCTTTATCCACAATCTTCAGAAACTTTGGTAAACTGGTAATGTGTTACTCACTATATTATTCTGCCTAGAAAATGTTATGTTATTATTGTAGGATATTAATACGAGTTTGTCGAAACAGTAAAAATTTAATAAAGCAGTCTCACAGAACTGAAATTTTAGTTACGGACCACTTAGAGAAATAGAATACTGACAGAGCTGTAGCACCATCCGTAAAATATTTTCTGTATCTGAAATAAAGAGAACAAGAAAAGGGTTATTCATGAATTGAAGTTGATATGCAGGAGCAGGTATTTATGGAGATTAATTTTATCATTTGTGTTTTTTTAACATTGGTGCTTAGAATTTAACCGTGTTAACCAAAATTATAGCATATGTATACAGTTCAGTAAAAATGTATTTAATGAGTAGGACGAATTTTGCTAAAATAATGTTAGAGTTAACGTACTGAATGAGAAGTTACAACATTTCAGATAGCCTACGTACATATATGATTTTGATTATATAGATAAATTCTTGGCAGTAATAATTTAACTATCACAGTTGGTCTAAGTTTATTATATTTAAATTATATAATTGTACTGTTAAATACTGAATTTGAAAAATGTCGATGTAATATTGTTGCAATATTAGTGTTCACAAATTTTAGTACACAGAATTTAGATATAGAAATCAAAATAATTTCTTATATGTGTAGGCAGTTGAGTAAAGCATATTCAGTAATGAGCACGACGAATTTTCTTTAACGAATGTTCGAGTCACCGCGATAATAATATTACATCTCAGATACAAATATATAAATGTCTTAATACCTTTGTTAACAGTCAAAATATGTTTATCTTACCACTGAATATTGAAACGTGAAAATAAGTTGTAACTCTACTTTTCTCAGAATAGTAGCATCAATATTCATCGTTCACATTACATTTATTCTAAAGCGCGAAAATTAATATTAACTTTCTAACCAAACATTACTTTTACAGCAATAACGTTTTCGAAACACGTATTCATTGCGTTCGTTATATAGAAACAGTTGAAAGCTGATAATTTTATATAACAAATTCACGGATAAAATGAAACGTAAAAAGAGAAAACATTGAACGATCGCGTATGCGTTGCTGTTGCTATAGTTACAAACATTGAAAAACAAGATGTCTGTAAACAAGCTAGGCCGTATGTCACATCTGTTAGGAGTAATTCACACATTGGAAACGTGGAGTGATCTCACCGCCTGCTGAATGACAGCCAAATGCAGTCCTGCGGGTTCACATCTTTACAGAGGAGAGCAGCATGCGAGACTGGGAGGAGGCCTAGGGAAAAATATCTCTAGTATGAAGAGAGACACGGTTACAGGCTCTCTTAAGTTGGTAGCCTTGGCTATACTAGTCGCTATCAGGAACTTGTGTATACACCAAAACTTTGGGGTTGATTGAACGTTTTAGTTCTTTAAGGGGGAATGGAAATGGATTTTTGGTGAAAATATTTATTTACTTTTTATATTTGCAATTTATTATTTGGTTTTCCCTCTTTAAAATGGTATATCACGATATCTCTACTAAAATTGTATCCATTTTATTTTATTTTATTTTATTTTATTTTTTTTTTTCGATTTTCTGAGAAAGGGTGTGTAAGTTTTAATTTCAATTCTCATTTTAAAAAAATACGAACTTTGGGCGGAATATTACATATTTATAATTGATTAATTGGCGATCTTACTCGTGTTAATTGTGTAAGCATGTGCGGCTTACAACTGTTTCGGTGCTTCTTCACACCATCCTCAGAGCCTACTAGATCTCGGCGTCATCTCGAACTTCGCTGTCTGTTGTGTGGGTGCGTTCGATTGTTGAAATGTGGTGTTAAATAGTGTGTGTGTTCTGAAATAATCAATTATTTATATTCAAGTGTTAAAAGTAGTGTACGAAAGATTCAACATGGATTACATGTTTGTTTTCTTTTCGCAATTTATTCTTAGATTTTTCCTAACATATGATTATACTGTATCAGATGAAGCATCTTTAATCTTTGTTTGCTTTTATCCATTTATCTCTGGTAATTTGATTAGCGTGGGGTAAAACCAAGGGCTGGCCTATGGATTAAACATCACTAGACTAGAGTTTGTATACCTATGCTTAATGTATTATATTGGGTTGTCATCTTCTGTAGTTTTATACCATCCTGGCCATGGGATCCGATATTAGGAGGTACAAACCCAGACGAGGCGAATGGATTTTAAAGGTGATAAAATCTTGAGCATAGTTTACTCCGGGAGGAAAGTAAAGTTGTGGGTGTCTTGTCGTAGATTTACGGCAGGTAAAAGAATCCTGTCCCAGATACAGATTTCCAGGCAAAATTAGTCGGACATTTCTAGCCTTTGTTCAACTTCTTCGCCGAGTAACTTCCACAGTGAAAAAAGTCGTTAAATAAGTCACTGCAATCCCTTGCTTAGGTTAAGGTCAAGATTATACCATTGAAATATTCAACGTGGGAACATAGACGAAGTTGGCTTTCAGCTTCGTGCGTGGGAGGCCTAAAGATCGATCCTCTATTAAGGTTTTACGTCTCTGTTCTACATCTCTATTGAAAAGCTTCAACACAATGTTTCATATATTTAATTTAAAGGTGCGTATATTGCTTATTTTGAAACGGCGTTGTTTAATGTTTAATGAAACCGATAGTAGCTTCTGGTCAGTAGTCGATTCTTGACCTAGTTGTCATAGTTTGGCCAACCCTGTGCTGGAACCTTGGCATCATTTGTTGGAAATAATGTTGAAGCAATTAGCATACAGTGGAGGTGTCTGTGGGGGGGCGTTGGTTAATATCTATGCTTTCTTAACTCTGCGAATATGTTGGAATAGTATTACACTCACTGCAAAGAACTGTAGTCCTCAGATATAATTCCTTGCTTTCTTGAGAGTGGGGAAGCAATCCGGAATCCATCGGCACTCAAAGATGGCACAGTTATTTCGTATATTTTCTCGTCTTAACGAAGAAATGTGGCCAGAACTATATAAGTATAAACCAGGTGGCCCGGGTTCGAATTCAGGTCGGGGCAAGTTACCTAGTTGAGGTTTTTCTCCAGGGTTTTCCCTCAACCCAACTTGTACAAATGCTGGGTAACTTTCGGTGCTGGACCCCGGACTCATTTTACCGGCATTACCACCTTCATCTCATTCAGACGCTAAATAACCGAAGATGTTGATGCAGCGTCGTAAAATAACCTATAGAAGTATATAGGTTGAACTGTAAGTAATGTCATTAATTTTAGGTGGTTATTCTTTGAGATATTTCAAACAATTTTGCTCGCTCTTGCTTCCTTTTCTAGATAAAAATTGTTTTATATGAAATATTTCATAGCGTGTTTTGGGAAAGCTATCGATTTAATTCCCAATATGATCGATCAATTTAAGAGAGCAATGTATTAAGATAATCTATCACCTTTACTTTTTAACTTCACTCTAGAATATGCCATTAGGAAAGTTCAGGATAACACAGAGTGTTTGGAATTGAACGGGTTACATCAGCTTCTTGTCTATGCGGATGACGTGAATATGTTAGGAGAAAATCCACAAACGATTAGGGAAAACGCGAAAATTCTACTTGAAGCAAGGAATAAAATAGGGTTGGAAGTAAATCCCGAAAAGACTAAGTATATGATTATGTCTCGTGATCAGAATATTGTACGAAATGGAACTATAAAAATTGGAGATTTATCCTTCGAAGAGGTGGAAAAATTCAAATATCTTGGAGCAACAGTAACAAATATAAATGACACTCGGCAGGAAATTAAACACAGAATAAATATGGGAAATGCCTGTTATTATTCGGTTGAGAAGCTTTTGTCATCCAGTCTGCTGTCAAAAAATCTGAAAGTTAGAATTCATAAAACAGTTATATTACCGGTTGTTCTTTATGGCTGTGAAACTTGGACTCTCACTTTGAGTGAGGAACAGAGATTGAGGGTTTTTGAGAATAAGTTTCTTAGGAAAATATTTGGGCCTAAGAGGGATGAAGTTACAGGGGAATGGAGAAAGTTACACATCGCAGAGCTGCACGCATTGTATCCTTCACCTGACATAATTAGGAACATTAAATCCAGACGTTTGAGATGGGCAGAGCATGTAGCACGTATGAGCGAATCCAGAAATGCATATAGAGTGTTAGTTGGGAGGCCAGAGGGGAAAAGACCTTTAGGGAGGCCGAGACATAGATGGGAAGGTAATATTAAAATGGATTTGAGGGAGGTGGGATATGATGGTAGAGACTGGATTCATCTTGCTCAGGATAGGGACCAATGGCGGGCTTATGTGAGGGCGGCAATGAACCTCCGGGTTCCTTAAAAGTCAGTAAGTAAGTATGTATGTATTATGATAATAAATGATTGAAAGAATTTTTAATTTTATCCTTTAAATGTACAGAAATGTGATCCGAACATGTGACTTTTTAAAATTGCTTTTCAGAATGAAAAGTTACATTTTGTTCGGGTGAAATTTCTGCACATTTAAAGGACAAAAGTAAATTGTTTTCAATCATTTATTATCATAATATACTGCTCTCTTAAATTAACTGAGCATGTTGGGAATTAAATCAATGGCTTTCCTAAAACACGCTATGAAATATTTCATATAAAACAATTTTTATCTCGGAAAGGAAGCAAAAACGAGTAAAATTATATTAAAGTTTTTTATTTGAAATAGCCCAAAGAATAACTCCCTGAAATTAATCACATTACTTACGGTTTACTCTGGGGGTATATGATAAAAATTCATATTTGCTTTTCACAATTTTGTTTATTTTACGCTAACCGTTATTTGAATGAGTTTACGTGTGCAGACACACAATTTATAATATCATCTGCTTTTGAACTTAAATCCTATTGTCCGTTACGTACTCATTTCTGCATCATCATCATCAAACCCTTTCCAAGTTCCAGTTTTTCTGAGTGTTACTGTATTATTTTATAATACACAGAAATAATCACAGATTCTTTTTATTTGTAACTGTAAGTTTCATACAAAATTCTTACGAGAGAGGGAATAGCAAATAGAGGAGGTGATGATAGTAGTAGTAGTGGTGGTGATAATGATTGTGATGAAAATAATGGAATGAGAAGGACAACACGATGATTATTTTTAATTTAGGTGGCATTATTCCTACTGATTCGAAACGTGTAGGTTCCACAATGACTCAAATTTTTCGCTGTACCTTCACCCTCGTAAGGAACCTTAAATTGACCTTGGTCGTTACCTTGAACTTGACATTGCCCTTTCTCATTCAAGGGGAAGTGACCTAAATACGATTCACACTTGTTAAATCGATGCACAACATTTTATAGGCTACTTCATAGAGGGTGAAGTAATGTCATTAATTTCAAAGGGTTATGTGAGATATTTAAACCAAAAAAGTTTAATTCAATTTTGCTTCTTTTGAAGATAAAAATTGTTTTATATTAAGCATTTCACAGCCTGTTTTAGGAAAGCCATTTATTTAATTTCCAATATGCTCAGTCATTTTAAGGAAGCAGTGTATTATGATAAGTGATTGACTTATAAAGAATTTTAGTTTTGTCTTTTAAATGTGCAGAAATTTAGTCCGAACATATGTAACATTTCGTTCTGCAAAGGAATTTTACAATGTTACATTTGTACTGATCAAATTTCTGCACATTTAGAAAACAAAAAAAAAGTTCAACCATTTATTTATTTATTTATTTATTTATTTATTTATTTATTATTTTGCTAATAATTGTAAGATAAAATATAATATATACAGAAAAACTTCAGCTCACCCCTGAAAGAGTAGAACTCATGCTCAGGGGCGGATTCCTGAATTGAAATTAATAATTATACAATACAATTTGTCTTATGTCTACTATGCAATTATAGTATATAAATTTAAATTTAATACTACAACTATTAGAATTGACAAGATTAGGATATTTAAATATAAATTTGTTATATATTCTTAGGCCTAAATTACTACCTACTATGATTAAATACTGTAACAGTGTTGCATTTTGGTTCAAACAATCTTAAAGAATTCATGCCTTTTGTTTCATAACTATGAGAATACAATTCAAAATTATTTCGATTTTTATTTATGAATTTTATTAATACAATATAATAAATTTGTCTTAAGTTAAGTACATTAATGTCTAAAAACAAATTTTGAGATGGAAAATCAGTAGGTTTATGAAGACATATTTTAATTATTTTCTTCTGTAATAAATAAAGTGGATTAAAATTGGATTTAAATGAGCTACACCATCCTATAATTCCATACATAATTACCGATTGAAATAAAGTTAAATATATTTTACGTAATAGACTTATTGACAAGTAATTCCTCAATAGAACAAAATAATATACTATTTTACGTAATTTATTACAAAGGTAATTAATGTGTTGGTTCCATTTTAAATTATTATCGAAAATTATGCCTAAATACTTAACTTCAGAGGACTCTTTAATAATCGGACATTTACACTGTATAAGACAACAATCAGAATTATGTAATTTAATACTTAATATAGATGTAGGAGGTTTGTTACATTTTTCAGATAATGAGAATGGAATAATTATGGTTTTATTTTCGTTGATAGAAAGATAATTTATGTCAAACCATTTTTTTATTAATTTAAGTCCATTATTTGAGTTATTATATGCATCATACCAGGTTTTTCCACCAAAAAGTAAAAGAGATCGGACTTTAAAGGGAAAATTTTTTCATAAAAAAAGGACAAAAAGGGAAAGTTAGACTTGAAAAAGACTATATTACTCCCCAAAACACATTTCAGGACATTCATGGATATACATGGAATACATTCAATCTTACATTTATCTCTTCACAACATAAGGAAAATAGTCAAAAAAGGACTTCAAAAAGGACTATATTACGCTCTCAAAAGGGTGCTATTTTAATTGAAAACACACTTCAGCTCATTCATGGATACATATAGCACACACAAGCTTATATTTATCTCTTCACAACATAAGGAAAGTTCTGTATTTGATCACATTCAACATTTCTTTATGCTTCAGCATCTTTGAATGTAGAATATCTTTATAAACAGAAAATGATCGCTCAACATCAACTGAAACCAAAGGTGAAAATTTTACTTTTTTATCCTGAACTCTAAATCAGCACACTTTATTAGTTTTTCAATGTCTGGAATCAGAAGAACGATATTTGTTTTCGCTTGCTCAGGAAGTTATAGGCCTATCGGAAAAAATATAGGAAAATTATCTAAATGTTTGCGATATTCTGTCAAAAAAAGGACCAAAATAAGAGATGTTTTTTAAAAAAAGGGAAAATAGGAAATATGGATAAAAAAGGGAGAAAAAAAGGGAAGTCAAAACCACATAATTTGGTCGATGGAAGATAGTTTTGAACATCGTAATTAATTTCATGTTTCGTGTTGAAATACAAACAAAGGGATTTCCTTTAAAATCCGGTCTCTAATCATCATAATACACTGCTCTCTTAAATTGACTGAGCATATTGGGAATTAAAGCAATGGCTTTCCCAAAACACGTTATGAAATGTTTCAAACATTTTTTACTCGAAAAGGAAGCAAAAACGAGCAAAAATGTATTAAACCTTTTTGTTTGAAATATCTCAAAGAATAACCTTTTAAAATTAATGACATTACTTACGGTTCACTTGTATATTGAAAGTATATTCCGTTTTACTTTTTGTTGCATTTATCTTCGATAATTTTTTTTAAATCGTACGGTATTGTTTAATTATTAAAAGAGCATAAATATGGATTTATAAGCACAATAAAATTCGTTCAGGACACTAGAAAATTCGTAATTCGTACATATAATTTATCAGCATATCAATAACAACCTCATAAAATTACTTACAAAAAAACACTCCCAAAAATAATATACACTTATGAAAAAAAAAAATTTGATTAACAATATTTTCACCGTTACAATTTCACATATATAAAAACTAAATATAAACATTTATATAGAGATAATCAATTTTAAAGGAGAAAAAGTTCGTCCAAAGGGCTGGACTACATTATTTGTAGTTTTTGGGGGTTATTTGAACTAATTTATTTACTTCTAAGGTCGTGTCAATATATGTTTTAATTAGTAAAAGTTTTCATAGCCTACTTATTGTTAGGAAAGACGCTTTCGTAACATTTTAACTCCGTTAATTAGGTTATCTCATATCTCTATTGTTAAAGATGTTACGATGTGATAAGAGAGGCGTAACGTGTTAAGATTTATCCCATATTAATCTGGGTTTCAACTGGTAGTGCAGTGATTTTTATTTTCAGAAACACCCACGGTTTGCTGCACTTTTAGAAGTCGAGTAGCAAAATGCTACAAATGCAACTGTGGCGAAAAACCTTGATATGAGATAGACTACGAACTTCTCCACTTCAGTTTAAATGGCAGCCTTTACGGCTACTGATCCAGTGTATTAGAGTTCGATTCTCGACAGAGAAATGGATATGAATCTCCTTCCTGATCTGCTCTATATTATATTAATTGTTGACCTTGCACTATTCTGAGCCATGACCCTGGAATGTTGCTAGTAAAATGTCTGTTGGTTCGAAATCTAGGACAGAGCAAGGCAAAAGCTCCTGTCACATCATTTCGATGACGATGACTGTAATGATGAAATTCGATTCTAGCTGCAAGCCGTTCCCTGGACAGACAGGTTCACGTCAAAGAGACCGGGGTTCGATTTCCGCGTCAAAGCGATTGTAATATTGATATCTGCGAACGTTTCAGTTACCCTTGCCATATCTTATTTCACCTTTGTATGCATTTATGAATCCACAGCAGGTTAATTAGGCCTAACATACTGTTATACTTTGTTCATTAAAATATTAATGTTAACATTTATTAGCGTGTTTATTAGCATTCTGTGCTTAACTTCTTTAGTTTTCTGTCCGTATCAAAGTCAAGTCTTGTTTTATTTATTTATTGCCTGCATGCTCTATCACCTGACATAATTAGGAACATTAAATTAAATCCAGACGTTTGAGATGAGCATGTAGCACGTATGGGCGAATCCAGAAATGCATATCGAATGTTAGTTGGGAGGCCGAGACGTAGATGGGAAGATAATATTAAAATGGATTTGAAGGAGGTGGGATATGATGATAGAGACTGGATTAATCTTGCTCAGGATAGGGACCAATGGCGGGCTTATGTGAGAGCGGCAATGAACCTCCGGGTTCCTTAGAAGCCCGTAAGTAAGTAAGTAAGTATGCTCTATCGCTATTACTGCAATATTATATGCGCTATACCCTGCGTTTTTCTGGGTATACGACATAAGGAATAACATTACCATAAGAAACCTATGTATGACTGTATGACTATAAAAACAACAATGAAGAAAAATTTTATCACTCAGTCACATTTATGCAGTTTGTGAAACAAGAGAACATTACTTATGATTGCTAAGTCAAAGCATGACGTTCTCTTGTTTTACAGATTGCCAAAGCTTGCTAATTTGTATTAATCATGGTCCACTGATGAAGTTATTTTTTTATTGTTTTTATATAACATAGGTTTCTTAAGCAATGTTAAATATCTATGTCCTATACTCAGAAAAACACAGTATACAGAAATACTTTGACGAACCTTAGGGACATGTCCCTCAAACCAAGACAAGAAAAAAAGTTCATATAAACATTTGTCCTAAAATCCTTAGTTTTTAAGTTAATGAAAGAACATAATGAAACATCTGTTAGATATTGTCAGCTTGGTAGCAAGTGTTGCAACGTTAATCAATCCAATTTAACACCTTATCGATTTGTAAGCCAAGAAATTCGATTGTTGTTGTTTCTGAGAGGAACGTATTGTTAATTATTGCGCCTGAAACTTGCGAGGTTGAATTTGGAAAGGGTTTAAATTGAATTATGTTAGTTTTGTTACAATTTAATACTAATTTAATGACTGAGAACCAGTCACATATTTTGAAGAGAATTTCCTCTGTTGAAGATTGGAATGTGTTGGAGTTATTGGCTGTAATTACTATACTTGTGTCATCTGTAAATAATATGGGATGACGTACATCTTTTATTAAGGGGCCAAGGTCATTTATGAACACTAGAAAAAGTAGGGGACCTAATATTGATCTTTGAGGAATTCCATTATTAATTCTGCAGTGCTTGGGAAAAGTGACATAAGTCACTTTCCACAAACCTTTTTTGATAATTTATTGACAACTTAACACTGATTTATGTCGATTTGGGTTTTTTCTGTATGAATTACACCGTTCTGCATGGATTTTGTTGTTTTGAAATAAATGAGCGTTTCTGAATCACAATTTCACACTGATTGCAAAAATGAAATCCGTTTTCATGTACCACGTCAGAATTTTTTACAATTCAAAATTTTGTTTTCAATATTTTTCGTAATATAGTAATATTACAGTGTGCTTGTCGTTTGTTAAAAAGCCACGACAGCTTATAATTTAAACTTTATTACTTAAAATGTGGCATAATATATTTTATTATGTTTGTATTTGATATTTATTAAAATGTACTGACTATACCCGCCCTTGGGGGATGTACAAAATTGTATCCTCCCCTTTAAAATGAACCGAGGTTAAGATATCCGTTGTTTATTCTTGGAGATTTTTATCTGTCTGCACCCAGCGTTATCTATGAACAGGAAGTTGAAATGTTTAGTGTCTCAGATCATAAAAATTATGAAGAAAATATTTACTCTCAGATATTGCTATTGAAACTAACAATGAATTAGAGAAATGACATAGGGTCCCTGTATATATATATATTGTAATGGGAGAAATACTTATGTATTTTTTTCCAAGCGAGCAGATGTTCCGTAAGTTGTCAATAAATTATCAAAAATGGTTTGTAGAAACTGACTTGTGTCACTTTTCCCGAGCACTGCAGAATTGTTTCCCATGCCGAGGTAGATTTTATAGATGTATTGATTTCGACATTGTGTTTCCTATTTATGAGATATGAGTGAAACCATTGGTGTGCAACGCCTTTGATTCCATAATAATCTGTCTAGCAGCATTGAAGTATTTTCTAAACTTGTATTTGCACCGTGATTCAAGGGATTAATTGAAGAGTAAACTCAACATCCCCAGTAATTGAAGGTGGACCTTGCGAGTGGATGTCAAGCTTGGGCTGCCAAGCTCGATGTTCAATGGAGTGTGGCGCGAATTGAACCGGGAAGGTTAACACTTTCAGTGAGCTTTCTAAGACCTTCCAGGATTGATTTCGTGAGTTTCCAAACTGGAGTTTATCCTAAAAAAAAAATTGGTGTCAGAAGTTTCAACGTGGCTTGATTACGGTTCTGCTTGAATGTGTTGACGGCTTCCATCTGCTTGTGCCGGGGTTAGAGATGCGTTGGGGTGTCACCCGTGACCTTGACACATTTACTGTGAGGCATGTATGTATGTATGTTTATATAGAAGAGGAATCACTACGGCCTAGCTCACTGATGTACGGGGTTATTCATAAGTCCGTGAAACATTAAAAAAATTCGTAACTATTAAACTACACAACAAATTACTTTGCACGAGAATAAAGAGAATCTCTTCGAGTTTTGTTGTACACCTCACAGATGCTCAATGTAGGCACACATCCATGTGGTAATCCATCTCGCCTCATACACGCTCCAGCATATCACGGTTGACCAGAGCCACGGCAGCTATAATCCGGCGGCGAAGTTCCTAGAGATCAGCGGTGAGCACATGCACATAGACAATATCCTTCACAAACCCCCACAAGAAGAAATCACACGGAGTTAAATCCGGTGATCGTGGTGGCCAATTAACGCATCATCTTCTCGTCCTGTGCGTCCGATCCATCTCTGTGACTCGTTGTTGTGATACTGACAGCGATATCCATCTTCCTGAGAGATGTAATCATTGCTGTCTTCATTCAGCTGAGGCAACAGCCAGTTTTGTAATATGTACAAGTAAATCATCCCAGTGACGGTGGGCTCTGCACTGAAAAATGGGCCATACACCTTCTCTTTCGAAATCACACAGAAGACATTCACCTTAGGTGAGTCTCCCACATGCTCTATGACTGCGCGGGAAATTTCAGTTCCCCATATGCGCACATTGTGCCGATTCACTTTTCCGGAGAGATGAAAAGTTGCTTCGTCGTCATGAAAAAGTCAAGGAAACCGCATGTAGCACGTATGGGCGAATCCAGAAATGCATATAGAGTATTAGTAGAGAGGCCGGAGGGAAAAAAGATCTTTGGGGAGGCCGAGACATAGATGGGAGTATAATATTAAAATGGATTTGAGGGAGGTGGGATATGGTGGTAGGGACTGGATTAGTCTTGCTCAGGATAGGGACCGATGGCGGGCTTGTGTAAGGGCGGCAATGAACCTCCGGGTTCCTTAAAAGCCAGTAAGTAAATAATTATTATTAAGCTCTATGCTTTTATGACATAGAACTATTATATTTGCATACAGTTTACAAGATAAGTGACAAATATTTATCCACACCTGTGGAGTAACGATTAGCGCGTCTGGCCGCGAAACCAGGTGGCCCGGGTTCTTTTGCTGGTAGGGACAAGTTGCCTGGTTGAGGTTTTTTCCGGGGTTTTCCGTCAACTCAATATTAGCAAATGCTGGGTAACTTTCGGTGATGGACCCGGACTCATTTCACCGGCATTATCACCTTCATCTCATTCAGACGCTAAATAACCAAGACGTTGATAAAGCGTCGTAAAATAACCTACCAAAAAAATAAGATAAATATATTAACACATAACCATACTTTAACAGCTCTATAATACTACACATCGGTATTGGACACAGGAAAAGAAGATATTTTGCGAAGTTTAAAAAGGACTCAAAGTAGTAAACCCATGATCGAAAAGACATTTTCCGATCTATAACACACCTATTTTCAAGTTGCAAAAAATGCACTTAGAACCTACGAAACCACATAACGATCAGTATGGCAAAAAACCTGCAAAGAGATGAACCGGTTTTCATAAAATTTGACACTAGTAATTAATAATTGACATGCCATAAAACTACGCTCCAGGTTCAGAAGTAAATGTCATGCAGACCAGTGTTTCTCAACCAGTGATCCCATTCCCCTGCGGGTCCGCGAGATTTCCCTAAGGGGTTCTCGACTTATTTTGTTCATTGCCACGTAAATATTTGTGTCGCTACGTTGGTATGTCTGAATACTATCTCACTGTAACAGCAAGTATCTTGAAAGCATTTTCATGTCGTGATATTTACCGGATTAGTTATTCGCTCTATTTCGAATCTAGATGATATCTCAAGCCCTAAGACAAGAAAAAAAAGAAGACAGACGGTTGAACTCCTCTGACATAGAATTCACTATCGTAAGAAAATGAAGACTGGCAGGGAATAAACATTAATATAATATTCGAAGTGGTTATGTTCAGAAACAGGTCAACTTTTGTATCAATATATCGTAAAAGTTTGCAACCTGGGATCGAAACCAGTGTGTGACAGCCGTCTGCACCTCTCTGTTGATCCCGCTGTATGACAGATATTTCAATTCCTGTGGGGAATATGTTGAAAAATAGCTCAATAATTGCTGTATCTGCTCCAATAAATCTTTCCATGAAAGTGTGTTTTCTTTCTGTAAACGGTCCCAGGAAAACTTACTCTCTGGACAGCCCTAGTAATTGCGATCGAGCGGCCAAAATTTGTATAAGCACTTGTTCTGACATTATTGACGTGGTGGAAGAGAAAAAGACTGAAAAATCTTTTCATGAAATTGTGTATTCTTTCTGTAAACGGCTCCAGGGAAACTTGCTTTCTGGACAGCCCTCGTAATTGCGATCGAGCGGTCAAAATTTGTATAAGCACTTGTTTTGACATTATTGACGTGGTGGAAGACTTTAAAATTTTTTCATGAAATTGTGTATTCTTTCTGTAAACGACTCCAGGGAAACTTGCTTTCTGGACAGCCCTCGTAATTGCGATCGAGTTGCCAAAATTTATAAAAGCACTTGTTTTGACATTATTGACGTGGTAGAAGAGAAGGAGACTTTAAAATCTTTTCATGAAATTGTGTATTCTTTCTGTAAACGGCTCCAGGGAAACTTACTTTCTGGACAGCCCTCGTAATTGCGATCGAGTGGCCAAAATTTGTATAAGCACTTGTTTTGAAATTACTGACATGGTGGAAGAAAAGAAAACCATTTTTTCATGAAATTGTGCATTCTTTCTGTAAACGGCCCCAGGGAAACTTACTTTCTGGACAGCCCTCGTAATTGCGATCGAGTGGCCAAAATTTGTAAAAGCACTTATTTTGAAATTACTGACATGGTGGAAGAAAAAAAAAAGTAACTTTATCTGCCTCCGTGAGAATGTTAGCTTTTGAGCATGGGGGCTCCATGAAGTCACAATTAGAACAGAAATAATAAACGTGCTCCGTTGAAAAAAAGAAAAAAGTTCTTACATAAGTGGTGCTGAAACATTCTTCGTCTTCTACCAGTGAATTTAATAAATTTGTGCATGGCAATGGTTGCTGCAAACATTTCAAGCATTCCTACGCAAATACTGCAACTTCAATTTTCGCATGAATCAACTCTCTGGAAAAATTATTTGAACTCCTGCAACACTGACACAATGGAAACGATTAGAGCTGAACTTGGTGATTCCTACGCATGGGTTGCCGTTGACGAGACGATCTATGACAGCAGAAAGCATGTAAAAATATTTAATTAATAACTACGTCTCCAAACAATAATTAAATGAGGTTGAATCACATGTGTACATGTAAATTTGTATTAATGTGCAAAAGTACATCTAATAAAGCTCAGATTTTAAATTACTTATTATTTTATTTAATACATAGCCTATTTATCTACATATTTTGCCATTTTTAGCTACATATAGAGCGTATACAAATGATTCCTCGGGTTTTACTAATAACCAATCGAAAGAGCACTCAAGTTCTGTACATTTCATTACAAATGTTCTATGTGCCCTCCTCGTGTTACCCAACACACATCTATGCGGTAGTCCAATTCGACCAAAACACGATGGAGCATGCCATTGTCGATGTCCCTCAGCGCAGCAGCGATGCGACCTCGGAGTTCAGCCAATGTTGTTGGCATAGGTAACATGTAAACATTCTTTCACGTACCCCCAAAGAAAAAAAAATCACAAACTGTGAGGTCAGGAGACCGTGGGGGCCACCTGAGCACATCGCCCAATCCACCGGTTTAGAAGTTCCTCGTCCAGATATCGGCGCACTTCTCTATGCCAATGAGGCGGAGCTCCGTCTTGCTGGAACATGAAGTTAGGGTTGTCATTTGTCAGTTGAGGAAACAACCAGTCTTGCAACATTTGTAGGTACTTCGCACCCGTCACGGTATTCTCATCAAAAAAGTAAACCGTGCTCCTTGAGACAGCATAGAAAGTATTCAATTTTAGAGAATCTCTTTCAATTTCCACTCTAACACGGGGATTTTCTGTGCCATTTTACCAGCCGCCACTAGTGAGTCACTGAAGAGTCAGAATGAAATCTGAAATGAGAGATACCAAATTTAAGAATATGCTCTTTCGATTGGCTGTGAGTACAAATGGGTGGACATTATATATTTGAAGATATACGATGTCAAAACCCGATGAATCATTTGTATACACCCTGTATTTATGTACATATTTCTCATTTTCATATTACATAAAATCCGGGCTCTAGTAATGTGTGTACAAGACTTTAAAACTCTGTTGTATGCCTAATCATTGCAAAAGCTACGGACGGCATGCCATGTCAATTTACGACAAAATGACAAGACTGTGATTTAGCGGCTAAATCATTCGAGTATCTTCAATTCTAGCTCGAGGATGAAACTTCTCCGTCACTGTGATTTGGCACAAAGTACTCCAACTAAGTAACACGCATTTTACATTTATTTAACGGCCTGCAATGAAGACGGGATTGTTTTTATAGTGAGATTCGAGTTTCCATTCAGAGAGGCGCTGTAAACGCATAAGAACGATTCTTCCCCCCCCCCCCCCGTTAATACCGAGGCATAAAGTGCTCTAATATCTCAACACCATCAATTCCGCTTTGCATCGCAGCAAGATCTTCTATTCTAATTAGATACGTAACTGCCTAATAAAATCTAACAAGTAAGCGTTTATTATCTTCATTATAGGATTAAAGCTTAGTTCCAAGGAGTTCATAGCCTATTAGCATCACCTCTTCAATCTAACAAGCAACTGTATTGGTTATTGTTTTGCTAATTATTAAAATGTCCTGAGTTCATATCTCAGGTGAAAACTGTAGCGCACAAAATCGATAGTTACGTTTCTCCGGGATAATCCCGTCTGCTTTCTTATCAGTTCTAGCAATTTGTTACAATTCGCAATAATGTATTTATTTATTTATTTATTTATTCTGGTGTAGTTAAGGTCATCAGGCCTTCTCTTCCACAACACCAGAAATACAAATACAGTAATAGAAATAAACAGAAAAAAATACACTGTATACAAAATAAAGCTACACAAGAAATAACGAGAGAAAGAGGGAAAAAAAACGCTATAAACAAAGTAAAGCCACACAAAAATATACACAGGTTGCAGTCACACAAACTTTAAATGAGTGATTAAGTATCATAATTAATTGTATCCTAACTAATTAACTAACATAAACAAGAAACTTGCAATTTTAATCTAGATTAAAAAAGAAAAAGAAATAAAAACACACAAATCAATACTTCTAGCAATACCTAAAAAATATTAACTAAGACAAAATTTTCCAATTTAATTTTGAATTGTGATAAAGTCCGGCAGTCCCTGACGTCATTAGGTAACGAATTCCAGAGGCGAGGTATTTCTACAGTATAGGAAGATGAGTATAAAGACGTTCTATGATGAGGGATAGAAAGAAGTGCTTGATGTCGGTTTCGAAGAGTTGTAAGAAATTGAAAGCGCGATAACAGATAATTCGGAGTAGAAGTATGCATGATTCTAAACAGAAGAGACAGTGAATGTATTGTTCTCCGTTCGTATGTATATGTATGGATCCTTTGCCTATCCACTTCACTTTACGTGATTCGGGTTCCGCATATTGCGGGTAGATGGCAGGACTGTGGCCCATTTTCTAGTTGTACACCACTTCGGGGGCCCACACTGTACAGTAGTGGCAAAAAAAAAAAAGCCGGACCGACGGAATAATCAAAGTCCCCGAAATGAGCCACTGCGCATGCCACGCCCGCATTCACAAGATAGCGAGTGATCTATTGAAAATGTTGTAGTTTCGACTGCTGACGTAGCCCATTTCGAAAGCCATTAGAAAATAAGCTGGTAAAATTCATGTTCTGGGAATAATAAGTTAATTAAGTAGTAAAATATCGCTGCAATCGAAAAGTATTGAATAAGGAACAATAAAAGTTTCCTTCACAGGCAGGATTCGAACCACGAAAGTCTTAGTTACCAGTCTATCGTGCTCTGGAGTGAACAAGGCTCTGAAAGCTGCTGCAAGGGTCGGTCCGGTTTTTTCTGCCACGACTGTAGGCTACATGATGTGTATCTGTGGAGAGTTATTACAATTCGCAATAATACTATCTTTAGTTGATGTAAACGAAGGACGAACTGTGCTGAAGTTTCTGTTGGAGTCACCGCGTAGCTCAGGCGGTAACGCGTTTGCCTGCTGATACGGAGTTGCGATCGGGAGTGGTTCGATTCCTGCTTGGACTGATTACCTGATTTGGTTTTCCTGAGGTTTTCCCCAACAGTAAGGCGAATATCAGGTAATCTATGTATGTATTCACACTGCGAATAGGTATATACCCGGTGGCAGTGGTAACTAATTACACTCAATAATTACAATTAATAATATACACAATTAATAAAAATACAATTAATAATAATAATCGTGAATATGTTAGGAGAAAACTTACAAACGATTAAGGAAAAGACGGAAATTCAACTTGAAGCAAGTAAAGCGATAGGTTTGGAAGTAAATCCCGAAAAGACTAAGTATATGATTATGTCTCGTGACCAGAATATTGTACGAAATGGAACTATAAAAATTGGATACATCCTTCGAAGAGGTGGAAAAATTCAAATATCTTGGAGCAACAGTAACAAATATAAATGATACTCGGGAGGAAATTAAAGACAGAATAAATGTGGGAAATGCCTGTTATTATTCGGTTGAGAAGCTTTTATCATCCAGTCTGCTGTCAAAAAATCTGAAAGTTAGAATTTATTAAACAGTTATATTACCGGTTGTTCTTTATGGTTGTGAAAGTTGGACTCTCACTTTGAGAGAGGAACGGAGATTAAGGTTGTTTGAGAATAAGGTTCTTAGGAAAATATTTGGGGCTTAGAGGGATGAAGTTACAGGAGAATAGAGAAAGTTACACAACGCAGAACTGCACACATTGTATTCTTCACCTGACATAATTAGGAACATTAAATCCAGACGTTTGAGATGGGCAGGACATGTAGCACGTATGGGCGAATCCAGAAATGCTTATAGAGTGTTAGTTGGGAGGCCGGAGGGAATAAGACCTTTGGGGAGGCCGAGACATAGATGGGAGGATAATATTAAAATGGATTTGAGGGAGGTGGGATATGGATATAGAGACTGGATTAATCTTGCTCAGGATAGGGACCGATGGCGGGCTTATGTGAGGGCGGCAATGAACCTGAGGGTTCCTTAAAAGCCATAAGTAATAATAATAATAGAAGGAGCATCGTAAGTACAGGGAACATCTATGCGGAATCCTCGGCCTCATCTCGCCAAATATCATCTCGCTATCACCAATTCCATCAACGCTAAATAGCCCAGTAGTTGATACAGCGTTGTTAAATAACTAAGTAAAAAAAGTTTGTGTTGGAGCACTGTAGCTCGAAGGGTTAATGTGGCTATCCACAGGATAATTACAGCGCGCTCGGCGTTTGTTTCTCGGTGTGTAGCTTTCGTTTCTCCGGTTGCGACACCTACACTGTCGTGAAGTCTGAATCTGCAAGGCAGTTTCCTAACGGCGGGGATTTCAACATCCAAAAGCCAGCTACGTGAAATCTGTCCTAACATGTTGTCCTAGTAACAGACGGAATAATGGCTGGTCATTTCGGGCGGAATTCCATTTTCACTTCGAAAAGAGAAGGCGCTAGATGAAAGTTCTTCTAACAGTGCTATTTTAGTACCTGCTGCAAATACCTCAAGTTGCAGAATCTTGTCCTGACGTAAGTGGTATTTGATGCAAATCCAATGGATGTGGGTTCGGTTCCCGGTACTCTTTCACAGGGACTGGGTGTATGTTTTCCTGATTTTGTGTTGGTCGTGTACTACCTATCCAGCGAGTTTTATTATGAATATATATATATTCAGTGAGAAGGTCTCTGTAACTCCGAAATATAATAATAATAATGATAATAGTAGTAATAATAATAATAGTAATAATAATAATAATAATAATAATAATAATGGGTCCATGACTGTGGAGTAACGGTTAGCATGTCTGATCGTGAAATGAGCGGCCCGAGTTCAAATCCTGCTTGGGGCAAATTACCTGGTTGAGATTTATTCCTGCGGTTTTCCCTCAACCCATTAAGAACTGGGTAACTGGAGCCAGGACTCATTTTGGTTGGCAATATCACCTTCATCTCACTCAGACGCTAGATAACCACCATAGTTGAATGGGTTATATATGAAAGGGCCTATAAGAAAAACTGCTTACTGGCCGAAATTTTGAAATTAAGGCTGAAATAAAAATTGTATCATTAATTCTACTAAGCATTATAGTGTGTGAAACTTAGTCCTCTTCATATCTAAATCGATATATCTACACCCAAAGAGCAGTATTACATTACAAACTCATTTTCACAAAATTAGTGACTTAGGCTCTTTCATAAATAACCCATTCAGTTGATAAAGCGTCGTAAAATAAACATAATAATTCCCGAGATTAAACACTATATCCTGGATGCGCCACGAATAGTAAAAAAGACGCGAAAGTGGCACAACGACTTCCAAAAACTTCATGAGTCTTCCAAAAACTTCATGAGTCTTCCAAAAAACTTCATGAGTCTTCCAAAAACTTCATGAGTCTTCCAAAAACTTCATGAGTCTTCCAAAAACTTCATGAGTCTTCCAAAAACTTCATGAGTCTTCCAAAAACTTCATGAGTCTTCCAAAAACTTCATGAGTCTTCCAAAAAACTTCATGAGTCTTCCACAAACTTCATGAGTCTTCCAAAAACTTCATGAGTCTTCCAAAAAACTTCATGAATCTTCCAAAAACTTCATGAGTCTTCCAAAAACTTCATGAGTCTTCCAAAAAACTTCATGAGTCTTCCAAAAACTTCATGAGTCTTCCAAAAACTTCATGTTGAAACTCTCTTTTGAGAAATCTTATATGAATTGCTACTGTAGAGCGAAGGTTGTATAAAATTGTCAGTGCGTACTGTGGCAAGACACAAGAGAGGGCTTCCAAAACAGTTAATACTTTAAACCCTGCAATTGAATATCCACTTGTCAAGTTGTTGAAGCATACATACAGTACATATCTCACATTGATATTCAACTTCCCATATGACCGATTAAGAATATTTCCTTTTCTATTTCGTTTCTCGTACTTGTTGAATACCTGCTGACACAGAATATGGGCAAATTCCTTCATAAGTGTTACGTGGCAACAGACACATCATAGCATGAAATGATGCTTTCTGAATTAACTTTGCGTATTTACTGCAGTGTAATGTGAGTTTTCTATAACGACAGATACTAATACAAGGGAACATTTTGTGTTATATTTCAAACATATTTTTCTGTTTACAGTTCGTATTGACAGCTCCGGTTTAGTAGGTCACTGGTGTCTTATAGTGCTTATTGGTGTACAAACGTTAGGGGATTTAGTTCCTACGTTACGGAAGGTTTTCTTGTTAGCTGTAAAATATAGTTACACAAAAATGTCAGAAGTTGTCACACGAAACCAGTTTTAGACCGCTGTAAATAATAATTATAGACAGACAGCAATAAGAATGTCGTGTAAGACATCGAACAGATTCGAAATGTACACTTATTGTTCAAGACAAAGAAAGACTGGGAAGCAACATAATTTGTCTCCATTTTGATTTGCTAAGCGACCGTAACAAGTTCTATATAATCCGTCACTTTTCAGTCTTGCCTGTACTTTTATCAGCAAATGCCACGTTAGTGGGGTGTGCCAAATGCGTAGGGGTATGGAGATATGGCTGAAGACAACTTTTATCGTCCAGTAAAAGGAAAGAACTCGTCATTTCAAAAACTCGCCTTGCCTAGAGTTTGTACTGTTATTTTCGTCTGCCGTTAAACACTGAAGACAATTTGTATACCCAGAAACCGAGCTTTAAAAATACTCCATTCCCAGAAACTGATTTGGAAATGTATTCTACTCGGTACGGATTGGATGTGTTTTCATATATTTCTATGTTATCTTAAGCGTAAACCGTGACACATCGTTGTCATGGTTATACGATGAATTTGCTTATGCTGCCTTTATATACGAGACTCGAGGGAAAAGTTCCGAAAAAAAAAAAAAACAGCATAATCACTACTACTACTACTACTACACGAAACATTTTCGAAAGGTCAACTCAAAATTTTCGTCCTATTTATAGCCATATCCACGAAATATAATAAAAATAACAGGCCACTGGCGTGGCTCAGTCGGCTGGGGATTTTGCCTGCCGATCCAGAGTTGCTCTTGGGCGTGAGGTCGATTACCACTTGGGCTGATTAACTGGTTGGTTTTTTTACGAGGTTTTCCTCAACTGTAAAGCGAATGTCAGGTAATCTATAGCGAATCCTCGGCCTCGTGTCGCTATCACCAATCCCATCAACGCTAAATAATGTTGTGGTTGATACAGCGTTGTTCAATAACCAACTAAACAAACCAGTAATATTGCTTGATATGATACGATGTGACATGCTTTATTGTTGCTTAACTGGTCTTGCTAGTGCTTCACATTTCTGTATTCGGGCCAGCATTCCCATTCTTACACTACTTACATCAGTTTTAAACTTATGGACTACTCATGCACTTATCTTCCTTTATTCAATGCTGTGTCATCCGTGTCCATTCTTTTAGTTATCACTTCATCTATTTCGTGCTTTATTCATTTGACATTATATATCGTTCTAAACCCTACCTAAAAACTAATTTACTCAACACTCAGTTTTCATTACACCAACTATTCCAATCGTTTCAAGCTTTCTTTCTTACTTTTTAGACCTTAAGTAACATTGCTTATAAAACAATCCACTTTGACTTAAAAAATACCAGGGTGATTCACAAGGATTTACCGCCAGTTACGGAACTTATTTCCGAAGACATTCTGAGCAAAAAAATGTCATATAAACATGAGTCTTAATCTCAATATCTTCAAAATTATATTAATTTGAAGTTTTTAATAAAATACATTTTTTTCTTTAGTTTTACGGGTAAAAGAATATCACAAATAGAGAATGAACTATTCAGAAGTGTCATTTCTTTAATTGGCTAGTGTTTTAAAGCTAAAATATGTTATTAATTGCTTTGTACAGATTTTACTTTTCAATTTTTAACAAAAAATGACATAATTCTTACGTACTATCAATCCCGGTCGGGGCAAGTTACCTGGTTGAGGTTTTTTCCGGGGTTGTCCCTCAACCCAATATGAGCAAATGCTGGGTAACTTTCGGTGCTGGACCCCGGACTCATTTCACCGGCATTATCACCTTCATTTCATTCATTCGCTAAATAACCTAGATGTTGAAAAAGCGTCGTAAAATAACCCAATAAAATAAAAATAAATACGTACTATCACAAAAATTGTTACAAATCATACGACTTTAGGAACTTGATTCTTTACAGTTTAGAGTCTGTGTGATGTATTTTGTCTCACTGTGAAAAGAGAGAGAAAGGAGATATGTCTTACTTCGTCTGTATTGTTATGGCAATGGAGGAGTGCAGCGGTGCCGTCCATCCATCTAGTGGCGGAAGGGACCAATTGATACATTCTGTAGCGCAAAATAAAATTACAAAATATCTCTCTTTGTACTGTGTAGTTCCGTCACTGAGCTTGTTTTTCAAGAAACTGAGTTCCGGTAGCCTGTACAATGACAAGGTTTTGAAAGGAATCCTGAAAATTTACACCCCTCCTATAATCTCCACCCTCATTTGAAGGGACTTGGTTTTATTGCTACTGAGACAAGATAAACCTTACCAGGTATAATTATGCATCCTAATGTACAGCCTTAAAGAATTTACAAGAGTGGCGTGATTTGTAACAATTGTTGTGATAAATGCATAAGAAAATTTAATTTTGTAGTTAAAATCGGAAAAAAAAAATTCTGTACGAAGCAACTATTGAATTCATAACACATTTTTAGCTTCAGAATATTAGCTAATTACAGAAATGATACTCCTAAATAGTTCATTGTTTATATGTAATACTATTTTATCCTTAAAACTCAAGAATAATGGTATTTTGCAAACAATTTCAAATTGTGAAAATCTGGCTTTCAGGTAGTAGCTCCCTGTGAAGCAGGTTTGAATAATTTCAAGGAAAAATTGTTCCGGGGCCGGGTATCGATCCCGGGACCCTTCGCTTAGCGCATGAATGCTCTCCCGACTGAGCTATCCCATGAACTATACACGACACCGTCACACCGTCCTTGAAATGATTCAACTTCAAATTAGTGTAATTCTGGAAATATTGAGATTAAGACAAATGTTTATATGACATTTTTTGCTCAGAACGTTTTCGGAAATAAGCTCCGTAAGGGATGGTAAATCCTCGTGAATCACTCAATATAAAGCAGATAAGATGTTTCGCAGTTTATTAAGTTGGCAGAATGTTACAACCGTTTCTATTTCTTCAGACCCATCACTGTTATTTACGAGTGTCTAACTCAAGTGTTTTTTTAGACAGAGATCCATGTCAAGTTATTGCGCAGAGAACTTTTCGTACAGTCGGGAGAAAATATCTGCTCAAATAGACGCCATTGTAATTTAAAATGGCCGCGTAGAGACCGTTTCGAAGTTGGGTACCGAATTAAAATGGCGGCGTAGTTAAGTTTTCGATGTAGCAGTCATTTGTTCTTTGTTCTCTGTACGGTACGCAACAGCAGTGTCATGGCGGACTGTGCAGTCGTCTGGAATAAACACAAGCGCGTTATGTAACAACAGTTTAAAATACGTCACCTTGACTGACTTGGGAATCAGCTTAACTTAATATTGATTAAGCGTTCCGTCCTATTTGAACGTAATTTCCTTCTATTTCTAATATTCCGTTACGTTCGCAAGTCATTTGTTGAACAAAGACGCGTGATTAATTCCTTTTCTTGTAATATCCGTCACGTATACTGTATAAAAAGCTTTTATAGAAGGCGGAATTTGAAGTTAAGTAGTGTATTTTCTTTTCGATGTTGTAACTTTGAATATGGGAAAGATAGGGAAAGGAGTACTGTGTGATTAACTCTTAAAGTACTTTTATTATTGCATTTCACTATTTTAATATTTATTCTTTCGCCTCTTCTCTCAGGAGACCTGAGTTCTAATCTTGGCGCTTTCAAGTACGATTTTAGTGGAAAGAAAATAATGTTCGGGCAGATTTTCTAGGGATAATTCCCCATCATTATGGAACGGGAAGCTGAATTCTCGTCACCAGAACTCTCGTCATTGTACCACCTAGTCACTGCAATTTTGTCACCCGGTGTTTTGGTCACTTCGACTTTTTGGTCAAACCGATATTTTGGTCACCAGTACACATTTTCTTAAAAAAGTAAAATGAACATTTCATTCGATATACGATAACAAACCCCTTAAAACTCTGCTCTACGCAGTTGATTTAATTATATTAGCTAACACCGAAGACAACTTACAAATGGAAATTCACAGGCTATATCAAAAAGCAAAAGAGTACAATTTAGAAATTTCTACACACAAAACAAAAACCATGGCCTTTATTGGTAAAAATTCTATAAGAACTAAAATAGTTATCAATAACTTTGGAGTAGAGCAAATAAATGCTTTTACTTATCTTGGCTGTAATCTTTCCTATATTCATTCTCGAAATATAGATCATAAATTAGCCAAATTTCAACAGCTGCTAAGAACAATTAGAAATACACTGTTTAAGAAGGCCCAGCAAGACACAATTTTGACATTCTACAAAACAATGGTCATTCCAACTTTGCTATATTGATCAGAAACTTGGACTCTAACAACTAGTCAACTGGAAAGAATAGAAGCAGCTGAGATGAGATTACTAAGACCGCTAGCAGGCTACACTCTCTATGACCATAAATATAATGAAGACATCCGACAAGAACTAAATATCGCAGCCATCACAGAGACAATCCACAAGTATCGGAGCAACTGGCATGAGCATGTTCTACGGATGCCAAATGATAGACTACCCAGGAGATTATTAAATTACAGACCCCTTGGATACAGAGATCGTGGACGCCCGAAGAAGCGATGGAGAGACGGAACAGGCCAAATGACCTAACCCCTGATAGCTATTGATGATGATGATTGTTATTCTTTTGTTTTTTTCCATTATGTATGTATTATTTGATCCACTTTTTGATACACATTTTATTCCGTATTACAGTTGGATTGTCTTCATTCAAGACACCGTACTGGAGCCAAAGTCACAGATAGTTCGGCAAATTATAATCTGAACAATATTTGTATTTTAATATTTATTGATCACAGCTTATAAAAGCTTTATCTTATTTTAACGTTTTAAATCACTTTTGAGTCCATAATTGTTTTTAGTGGAGGCTCATAACTTGCATATTGTTCACATTGTATCGCATAACACGTACGTAGGCCTACACTTAGCGGCAAAAAGAATGGGCCGGCCGACAATTTCTAAGTTCCAGAGACCTAACATTGCGCATGCTCGTCTCGTCAAAGCCATAGTTCACCAGGTAACACTTAATTAAACCATTTAAATTTGCTATATTTTGTTTAAGAGTAAAATATGTAATAAAATCGAATGGATTGATTGTAGATACATCAGGGCCCTTGAAGAATGAAATAATAATAAAATTGATAAATACAAAATCAGCCGGAGCGAATATGAACAGGAAAACCACGTATTATGCCGAACTGATATAAACAATTGCAGTATCGCAAGTTGTTACGGCATTGGTATATTGAACACGTTAGTACTAGTAGCTTAAGGTTCGAATCTCTCCCAATCTTCTTTTTTTAATTACAAATTTGTCATCATATGTGTCTCGGAAAGCTATAATTATGTCGCGATATCTCTTAGAATATGCCCAAACTCTAATAAATAATAAACCTCCCTCTCTCTTTCAAGCAACACTGCTATCTGTTAATATAACGTTTTGTCTCGTCATTACGCTTGAAGATAGCACAGAAACAATAACTCATTGCCCTGGTTCGCATAGGTTATTCTGCGTATGCTACTCTCCGACAGGACGTCGATTGGAGAAATGTCATTTTCTCCGACGAGGTAATTGTCTCCAATAGCAACGATAGTTACTGCCCTAGTTTATTGTATGAACGGCCACCGATACGATGAAAGCTTCATAATTTCATTATTTGTTACGTAGATAAGAATAGACGGATCCTGCTCATCCCCAATTCAATTTATCTACTACAAACAAATTTCTTGTCTCACCTTAAATGTTACTGCTTAACATTCTTGGTCTTTGGTAACCTCACTAAGTTGAGGAAGATTGGATGTTATTATTAGTTAATAGTGATTAGTTTTGAAAATGTTAATATCTGTTACGATAATTTCGCAGTCATCTGCAGTTGGTGGCGCTGATGTAATCTCCACGTTAACGAGTTACTGTGGTTACGGCGGTGCTGCAGTCAAAATTAGTTCTGAACAGATCGATCAGGCAGGCAGATGTGCGTGAAGATTTTACATTATGCAATTAACGAAAACAATTGCATTAAACCAAAAGTTTTGAAAGTTTTCACAGTTTACGTCGAAATTAGAGAATGGAAGCAAAATATTTTGCGAACCTAACTTGCATTTTTATTTATAAATACACGATAGATTGTATGTGAATGATAGTTCTGCTTATATTAATTACTATTTTATTTTATTTTTATTTTAAATCCACCACCAACAGAAGCAGGCTTCCAATTATACAGGTGGCTTACAAAGATACATACACAAAATACATAAGAGAAAAAAACAACAAAACAAACAACACAAACGAAAGAAAGAAAATACATAACGGTAATAGATGCTAGAATATAATATTACGGTTAATATAGTGCCAAATGTCAATATAATGATGCAAAATTATTTAAAAACAGGAGTAAAAACATTATAATACACTTCTTCATAATTTAAATATCTAAGGAAATACAATTCTTTTTAATATTGTATGAAATTTTTCAATGTTAAACATAAATCCAATTGAGAATCACAGTTTAAAGACAGAGAGTTGTAAGAATTACACATAACAAACAATGGAGAGTTCTTGAAGAAAACAGTTCTAGGAATAGGAATAATAAAATCTTGCCTATGACGTAATTCTGTTCTTTTTACATTGAACTGAAGGAATTTAAGAAAATCACAGTTATTCAATATATCGTTAACGGTCTTATAGAGTAAAATTTGGCTATTTATTAATCGTTGAGATTTTAAAGTTTTTTAATTAAATTAAAAAAATTACTGATTATATGAAATTTGCTTGTCATAAGAAGACACGTGATGTTTTTTAAAATATAAATAACGTAAAAATCTTTTCTGTATCCTTTCCATTTGCATCTGATGGGATTATTATTATTATTATTATTATTATTCTACTACTAGGCCTACTACTACTACTACTACTACTACGGTTTTTTCCGAGGTTTTCCCCAACTGTAATGTGAATGCCAGGTAATCTATGGCGAATACTCGGCCTCATCTCGCCAAATACCATCTCGCTATCGCCAATGGCGGGCTTATGTGAGGGCGGCAATGAACCTCCGGGTTCCTTGAAAGCCAGTAAGTAAGTAATAAGTAAGGCATTTACTTTCGTTTAAAAAAATGTGGCTTTATTCTTGTAAAATAACCGAAATAACGCCCACGCTTCTCGGAGTTCCTACAGTGGGAACAATGTATTAATCAATAAGAGAGGGACGGGGAGAAGATTTCCTGTTAATCGAATCAGTAATGTTGATATTATTTTTTTCTGGAATTCGAGATGAGGATTCCTGACCTTGACATTGACACATTGACACTAATTTTCAAGTTCATGTTCACGGTCATGGTATCTGAGTACCCTCTTGTAAACATTATAGCACTGCTCAGTCATAGTGCAATGAGATTCACACATCGTTATTTTAATTACGAATTGTGATAATCACAGGTCAAAGTAATATCTCGGTATCGATTGTCGATTATTTTCTAATAGAAAACTTCCAATGAGATCTTAGTCTCTGCAAAGGAACATTCAAGATGGTTAGAAGGTAAGAACAGTGAGTATAATGGAATACATACATACATACATACATACATACATACATACATACATACAGTACATAGATTTCCTTTTAATTCCTTAAAACGTGTGGTTATTCTAAGTCATGCCACTTTTGAAATAGCTGAATTTTTAGTCGGTTATGAGAGATTACCAGACATTCGCCTTAAAGTTTGGGAAAACCTCGGAAAAACACCACCCTAGTAATCAACTCAAACGCGAATCGAACCCATGCCCGAGCGAATGTCTCGATCAGCAGGCAAGTGCGCAACCGCCATTGATTTGAACTTTATTTTTAATTGGTTATTTTACGACGCTTTATCAACTGCTAAGGTTAACTAGCGTCTAAATGAGATGATGGTGATAATACCAGCGAAATGAGTCCTGGGTCCAACGCCAAAAGTTACCCAGCATTTATTATTATTTGGTTGAGGGAAAACCCCGGAGAAAATCTCAACCAGGTAACTTGTTCCTACCAGGTTTTGAACAAGGGTTGCAACTCTAGAGGACGGAAATTCAGGACACATTAAAAAAATATAAAAGTACATAAACTTATAATGAATTTCAATGTAAATACACTTGTATTTTGACGCTCAATTAATTAATTAGAATTACCTTCGAGTTATTATTTGGTTATAGCGGTGTAGCCCTATATTAAAGAACACGCCACAAGTCTGTACACATTGAAAAACACAGGGGTTGGTAAGTATACATGTCTCTACACTCATTACGTTAACATCATTTGAAAGAATACTTGTTGCTTCATTTGCTTTTGTTTATTAGTTCTTTGTTTGTTGAAATATAATAAAAAAATTCTCTACATGACATATTAAAGCTCGTCTTTATTAAGTGTTCTCAGATCTCTAATAATGTGATATCAGTATGAAATTTCAGAATATAATATTGCAAAGAACAAAATTTCGGACTTGAAGCATCCTGAAAAGAATTGAATTTTGATAACTGGTGACTTCAATATTTCAGAAAGTATGTAACTTCAAGAAACAGTTATATTACCGGCTGTTCTTTAAGGTTGTGAAACTTGGACTCTCACTTTGAGAGAGGAACATAGGTTAAGGGTGTTTGAGAATAAGGTTCTTAGGAAAATATTTGGGGCTAAGAGGGATGAAGTTGCAGGAGAATGGAGAAAGTTACACAACACAGAACTGCATGCCTTGTATTCTTCACCTGACATAATTAGGAACATTAAATCCAGACGTTTGAGATGGGCAGAGCATGTAACACGTATGGGCGAATCCAGAAATGTATATAGAGTGTTAGTTGGGAGGCCAGAGGGAAAAAGATCTCTAGGGAGGCCGAGACGTAGATGGGAAGATAATATTAAAATGGATTTGAGGGAGGTGGGATATGATGATAGAGAATGGATTAATCTTGCTCAGGTTAGGGACCTATGGCGGGCTTATGTGAGGGGGCAATGAACCTCCGGGTTCCTTGAAAGCCAGTAAGTATAAGTAAGTAGTATGTAACTTCAGGTGACACAATGTCAATTAAAAATCAGAAAGAGACAAATATCTGAGTTATACTACATGAAATGGACAAAGGAAATGTTAAAGGAAGTGCTTATATATATATATATATATATATATATATATATATATATATATATATCTCAATGCGCTGGACCAAAGTACGTTTCGTCTTAAGAAGTCTAATGTAATACGTATCACTTTTCCGAATAAACGAGCTTTTGAAAGAAAAAATCTTATTAATGGAAAAGAAAATTGAAGATATCAGAAAAGTTCTCAAATATTTAAGTGAAGAGGCAAAGTCTTCCTATGACACCATTGTAAATTGTCCAGCTACAACACAGGGTAAAGTTTTTTTTTTTTTTGCCAAAAGTGAAAATAAGAGGCATATTTCCATGTTTATCACTATTTTGTACATTTATTGTTCATTAAAGCATTGATTTGTAATATTTTTTGAACTCTCATTGTTTCTGTGTTTAGTTTAGAAAGGGCACATGTCCAAGACAAAAAAAGAAGTTAATAGAAACCATCCTTTTCGTTAAAAAAATCTGAAACTCGTGTGTAAAGTGTCTTTTAGTATTCTTCCGAAGATGCAATACAAAGAATTAAAAAAAAAAAAAATGAACTCTTGATATCCCAATGTCACCTACAGGTGCCGCTTTCTAAAAGCTTTCCAAAGTTACCAGTATAGTAATATACGTTACAAGAGCGGTATGTTGACGTTTTCATGTTCGCGGAAAAGATTGAAAAAGCGAAACGTAGTTGAGCTTTTTTAATTTCCGAGAACATGAAAACAAACATACCGCTCGTGTATCGTACATTATTTTGTGCGAAGATCGTTTATTACATACCTGAAAGACGAATTTCTAATTAGTTGCAATGAAATCTCCATATTGGTTTCTGTTTAATGACGGCAACTTCGGAAAACCAAAATATCTTTCTTCAACATTGTTGCTATAAAATGTTTTCTATCTTTACTATACTCCAGCAGGCCGTGATATACGTCTGTCTTTTTTTCCCCCAGTCTATAAATGCGAACGTAAAACAAACGGTAAGGTTATGTAATGATTTATTTTGCATTTTAATATTTTAACAATATTATTTATATAACATAGGTTATGTAATGATTTATTTTGCATTTTAATATTTTAACAATATTATTTATATAACATATTGCAGTAATAACATCGGCATCTGGAATCTTGTTGATTTTTTCACGGCTTCCTTATTGTTACTTGTATCAGGAATGCAATAAGTTTCGTGGAGTAGTAGACTTTACTTAATTTTTGCAAATATTTAAAAACAATAATTAACAGTGCAATTTAGGTTAAATTGCAGTGGTAAGTTTCCAATTTATGATTATTACTATGTTAAACGTCTCTAAAAATAATATGTTAAAAGCCTAAAGCAGTAAAATGAATGTCGCGCTTAAGCGGTAAGAAGAGGGAAATTGTTATGTGTGTTAGGTTGGGAATACTGAATGTGGTATTTCACACTTACCGCGTATTGGTTCTGTGCGGAAAACAAGCAAATACGCACGATCACGCACAAAATTAATTTAAACATAAATCAGCATCGAAAATGCCTTAATGGACATCTGGTAACCGAATTCCAACGCTGATTTATGTTTAAATTAATTTACTGGTAATTTTGAACAGCTTTTAGGAAGCGGCACCAGTGGGCATAGGGACATCAGGAGTGTAAGTATTTTTTTTTTGTCTCTCCTGTAAAATTGGGAAAATGTGACGTGCCCTTTCTATAACAAAGGATTCAGTTGGTCCCACGAAATAAGCTATTTGTACTGATGTAAATACTACAGCTTAGTTTAAACATTCTCAAGTATTCTCCGATTTGAAAACGTGTTTCTTCTACACATTTGTGTTCATGTATCTGGACAGTAGTTCCTGCCATTGAACCTGAGCATGATTTGCATTTTGTCAGGTTGTAACATTGATGATAGGAGTCTGTAGTGCAGTATTATTTGAGTCATGGCGTTATAAATGTCAGATGGTGTTTTTAGTTCGACTAGGTTTTGTGGTTCCCCCCGTTCAACTTGCATAAGTATGCTTCCATATTTAACGCAAATGTGACGTCACAACTGAGTCATTCGCCCCACTATCATCAAGCGCTAGGTAGTCCAAGATAGGACACTTGTTAACTACCATTGTGTGCGTTCGGTAGACAACCACACTTCCCTTTTTCTTTGAACATCAACTTCAATCCTTTGTTTTCCTTTGCTATATTTTTCTCGGCCTCTTATCGTCTGTATTATTTCCATTTCTGTCCATTCCATTTCAGTAGAGTCCTATATAGACAGCTGGGAAATACACTATTATTTAAATTCTGCTTCTTAGTCATTCCATACTTACGGGTTGGACATTCTTACTCAGTCTTTTAACTTCATATTGCTATATTACTTTAAATGATGCAATGTAAGCTTTCATTTTTTGAATTCTGTAAATTAAGCATATTTTTTAATATTCTCCCATCTACGTCTCGGCCTCCCCAAAGGTCTTTTCTCTCCGGCCTCTCAGCTAACACTCTGTATGCATTCCTGGATTCGCCCATACGTGCTACATGCCCTGCCCATCTCAAACATCTAGATTTAATGTTCCTAATTATGTCAGGTGAAGAATACAATGCATGAAGTTCTGCGTTGTGTAACTTTATCCATTCTCTTGTAACTTCATCCCTCTTAGCCCCAAGTATTTCCTAAGAACCTTATTCTCAAACACCCTTAATCTCTTTTCCTCTCTCGAAGTGAGAGTCCCAAGTTTCACAGCAATATAGAACAACCGCTAATATAACTGTTTTATAACTTGTAACTTTAAGGTTTTTTGACAGCAGACTAGATAACAAAAGTTTCTCAACGGAATAATAACACGCTTTTCCCATATTTATTCTGTGTTTAATTTCCTCCCGAGTGTCATTTATATTTGTTACTGTTGCTTCAAGATATTTGAATTTTTCCACCTCTTCGAAAGATAAATCTCCAATTTTTATATTTCCATTTCGTAGAATATTCTGGTCACGAGACATAATTATATACTCCGTCTTTTCGGGATTTACTTCCAAACCTATCGCTTTACTTGCTTCAAGTAAAATTTCTGTGTTTTCCCTAATCGTTCGTAGATTTTCTCCTAACATATTCACGTCATCCCCATAGACAAGAAGCTGATATAACCCGTTCAATTCTAAACCCCCTGTGTTATCCTGAACTTTCCTAATGGCATACTCTAGAGCGAAGTTAAAAAGTAAAGGTGATAATGCATCTCCTTGCTTTAGCTCGCAGTGAATTGGAAAAGCATCAGACAGAAGCTGGCCTATACGGACTCTGCTGTAAGTTTCATTGAGACACATTTGAATTAATCGAACTAGTTTCTTGGGAATACAATTTCAATAGGAATGTTATATGAAACTTCTCTCGTAGCCTAGTCGAATGCCCTTTTCAAAGCTATGAATACGTATTGTACTGTACCCTTATACTCTCATTTTTCTCCAATATCTGTCGAATACAAAAAATCTGATCAATATTATTATTATTATTGTTTTAACTTATAAGTTACGAGGTTAATTTTGACTACTTATACGTAGGCTTTTCCTTAACTTGTTTTTCATGTAAAATCACTCACTTTATGGAATGTGTTTTTTTTGTCCTAGGATAGGCCCAATGCTTTCAAGAATATAATCTGCTTGAGTTGACATAATTCGAAAGCATTCGCAGACTTGAGACAAATTTAGGTTATATAAATTTATCCTGTATTGTCCTCTTTTGGGGAGGGGGGAGGTTCTTTGTCGCTTAATAAGTTTGGTAAATTTTCTCTTCTTATACTTCTTCTCTAAATTAGAAACTGTTAAGTGAACCTCGGAGCCGTTCTGAAAGTTTGGCAACGAGAAAAAATCCTGTCACCACCTGGGATCGAACCCCGGACCTTCCAGTCCGTAGCCGTAAATTGAGTACCGGGTTTTTCCCAGGGGTAAAAGGCGGTCAGAGCGTGGTGCCGACCACACCACCTCATTCTAGTGCCGAGGTCATGGAAAGCATGGGGCTCTACCTCCATGCCCCTCAAGTGCCTTCATGGCATGTTACAGGGATACCTTTTTTTACCTTTTATTAGAAATTGTTAATTTGAAGCAAAACATACTATGTAGTTAATATAATCTTAACGGTAAAGATACATGGTTCTTCCCATTCACTTTTCAGTATATGACTTTACACTTTTCAAAATGGTTGTAATGGTAGAACAAAAGTAATAATATAATTGAACCATGTCCTCTACTTTTTCTTTTCACTTTACGAGACAGTTTTGAAAAGTGATAGAAGAGAAATTGCAATGAAAACTGCAAACTGAAAAGTTGAAAATTGTAATGGTGGAATATGCCCCGGTCTGATATAAGGCAAGGAGAAGATGTCAGTATCCTATTAACGTATTTCGAAACGCTTCGATGTTTGTCAGTAGGATATCAAAAGCGGAAACAGAATAAAAAACTAATGAATGTCGAATTCACGAAATGACGTAAAAGTGTCACGCACACCTGTTACGCAAGCTGTCACGTGACTGGAGCTATGTACATAGTTCACCACAACTCATTGCTCGTTCTGTACAAGATGTTAATTGCTAATTCGGGTTTTTTTAACCACAGAGACTACTAAAGACAGTGATGCAACTGATCGTGTACGGATAGCAGTAGAGAGAGTCGTTGAAATTGTAGAAGTATCCGAAAATGAAGCTTACCCCAGACATTTCTAAACAAAACCCACAAAAGGAACTTCAGAGTTTTAAATCATCATTAGAGCCGTGATGTTCATGCATTTATTTTGGTTAAAATAGGGAGGAATATAGGCACTAAAATAGTAAAAATAGGCAGTGAAGTAAGCATTTATTATTCATGGAAACAGACAAAAATAGACAAATACTCAATAAACTATTCCATACGGTACTCACTTTCTTTGGTTACATGTCACAACAAGATGCTTTTTAAGTTGTCAACTGTCATAGTAAGCCCCCTATCAGAGAGAACGTTTTTCATCGTGGAAAAAGATCTTTCTACTTCTTCTGAAGTGATTGGAGCAAACTTAAAACAACTTATTTCAGAAGGACTGTCTCTACTTTCTTTCAGAGATCGGCAAAAGCCGACTGTGTGTTGTCTCAAAAAGAGGGGTGTGAGAAGGGATTAGAGACTTCAAAGTACGCGTGACTTGTGCGTGCAAGCGACAACAGTAACGGGACCTGGAGACTTGCTTGTAATACTTCCCTCATCCCCTTTCTTTCGCTGGTAAACCTCAAAGTGACCTGAGCACTAAGGGTTATACTGTTCAAACATCTTTGTTAAGTGACATAAAAGATGGAATAGGTAGGGGAGAAAAGTTTACGACTTCTTGGAAAGGTATGTATTGCTGGAGAATAAGATTCTCAGAAAACATTTGTGTGAGGTGAATATGTATTTTTAATTTGTACAACCGTTCTTTTTTTGTTTTTTTTTATATAATTTATGTGCGGTTTATTTTAAATGCATTAAGAATATATAAAATGTACAATAACGACATAAAAAGACTAAAAAAACCATTTAACCTTAAAATAGGTAAAAAAGAGGCAAAATAAAAATTGGGCCTATCGTCCCCAAATGTGTGGAAACGTGTTTATTTCTAATAGGTCTTTTATACATACACTCAGTTTTAAAAAGGCATTTTGCCTAACATCCGGGCTCTACTATGCTCCAGTCACAAGAAAGTCTCTGCCGGCTGAGACGAAAGGGAGTAAATGAATGAATGTTGATGTCATAAGATGTCATAAGGTCACACACGTGGGTACTCATATCTCTATTGGCTCGCTGTCACAGCACAAATAACAACATTGATACACTCATGTTTATACTACCCTAGTTACAAAATTAGATCTCTGTTAATATCCTGGTCTTTTAGTCTCTCCATACAGGAAATTAATGCAGGAGAGCGCATGGTTTTTAAACAGACGTTATAACGATAATATTATATATCTACTTCGTTCCAATATATGTCTCAAAAGTAAGCACATTCCTTTCACGGTTGATCTCCTGGTTGGAGAACAGTAATCATCACTATACATACTGTACACACACATTATTAACGTACGATGGCGCAGAAAGTACGAATATAAACAGCAACTATGAAAACAGTTGCACGCGCAACGTGGGTCACTTGGCAGCAGGATTGCCACCTGTGTCGATTTCGACTTCGTCCCGCGATGGTGTCAGTTATGCCACTATTACCCAGATTCTTAGCACCTTTATTACTTAATTCACTAAAATAATTTTATCGTTAGAGAGTGCTGAAAAAGTCGTTGAATGCCTATTCAACCAATAGAAAAGTTAAAAAAAAATTGCCGCCGAAAAACAGTTAAGGGAAGAGGATGGTATTTTTTGGTGAAAAATGAGTAAATTTTCAAAAAAATAAATCTTTAAAATATCCTGTGATATGTGTGGAATGCATAGCATAACATTTTGTGGGTATTTGTGCCCTTATCGGATGTTGAGTCGCCATTTTTAAACTTCCTGCGTTATGGATTTTTTAAATCACTCGCCCACTTTTATTGTTGTTTCCTGTAAATTAAATTTTCAAAAAAAAAAAAAAAAAATCTTTTCTTTAAAATACCTTTTGATATGTGTGAAATGCATTGCATAACATTTTGTGGGTATTTGTGCCCTTATCGGATGTTGAGACGTCATTTTTAAACTACCTGCGCAATGAATTTTTAAATCACACGCCCGCTTTTATCGGTTTACAGCAACTTCATTTTTTTGCTACATTGCCAGACAAAAATGGATATAATTTCTGAACTATTAAAGATACATGCATGAAATTTAGAACACACATTCTTTAGACTATTATGAAACTTTTCTCTGTATCAGAATTTTGTTAATTGATTTCATTTTAAAAATACGTCCGTTTCTTTGCAAGAAAGGAAATCAGAAAATTGTTAATAAATTTTAATTTTTTTATTTTACAAACGTAAGGACTAATATCAAAATTCTGTTACAGACAGTTTGTAGAACATGCTTTTGCAAAGACATTGCAAAAAACTGTTTGAATCTACCTTTAAAAACGGTTTAGATATATCGATTTTAGTACAATCCTGCATTGGGTATATTTCTTTTCAAATTTGGGCCCCCAAATAATTTTTTTTTTTTTTCAAAATATTTTTATTTGGTTGAGTTGCCACAGCTATGAGCTCTCTACATATAAAAAATTAATATTTTACACCAAATGGGAAAATAGTTTTAAAAAATACCGTCCTCTCTCCTTAAAAGTCGCCAGATTTAGCGATAAATTAGCGACAAAGTCGCTAAATTGGTAGCACTGCTCAATAGGCGAAGAAAATTCAAATTTCACCTCAGTGTATGCTTAAAGATGATTAGTGTAATAGAATCGCTGACATAAGAATAGGAGGAAAGCGGTCGCGATATTTTCGACTAGAAATTTATATAATCCAACTACATATACATTAATACGTAAAGGCACGTAAATATGTGGTAGTTGTGGAATAAATTTACGACTTTGCAACCGACACATCACAGATATAGGTTATGTATATCTTAGCATACTTAGCGGTAAAAGAAATTCCAAATGCAAATTTGCATAGATAAGTCACAATCGCCAGCCAGGAGCTTATGTTTTTAAGTAATGGTGATAAACAGGTAATAATAACAGTTGGCAGATACTGTGATATCTATCACCGCTGGGCTGTATCGCCAGTTCCTTCGGGCGTGGGGACAGCTCGTGGAGAGGCGCTGGGGCACTGCCCTGCGAACAACTCCTTTGAAATGCAGATGCCTCTGATTCCGACATCCCCTTTTGTGCTCTGGACAGACGCCATTCACAGGTGTACAACTGAAACGTACAATAAGCGAACGTGTTTTTTATTCAGTCTGCAGTGTTAATCACCCATAACGGTGATGAGTCACTACTTCGGATTTTTAGCCACCAAAAATTAAGCATAGATTTTAGTTTATTATTATTATTATTATTATTATTATTATTATTATTATTATTATCATTATTATTATTATTTTACAATTTATCGTGAAGATATTATTATTATTATTATTATTATTATTATTATTATTATTATTATTATTATTACCTTACAATCTATCATGAAGATTATGTTTCGACAAGTCTAAATAAATTGATAATTTAAATAATTTATTTGTGATTTTCAGTGTAATTATTATTATTATTATTATTATTATTATTATTATTATTATTTTACAATCTATCGTGAAGATTATGTTTCGACAAATCTAAATAAATTGATAATTTAAATAATTTATTTGTAATTTTCAGTCTCTCATTATTATTATTATTATTATTATTATTATTATTATTATTATTATTATTATTATTATTTAATCACGAAAAGACAAAATAATTTTATATGATTATGTCTCGTGACCAGAATATAGTACGAAATGCAAATATAAAAATGGAAAATTTTTCCTTCAAAGCGGTGGAAAACTTCAAATATCTTGGAGCAACAGTAACAAATGTAAATGACACTGGGGATGAAATTAAACGCAGAATAAATATGGGAAATGCCTGTTTTTATTCGGTTGAGAAGCTTTTGTTATCCAGTCTGCTCTCAAAAAATCTTAAAGTTAGAATATATAAAACAGTTATATTACCATTTGTTGTGTATGATTGTGAAACTTGGACTTACACTTTGAGAGAGGAACAGAGGTTAAGAGTGTTCGAGAATACGGTACTTAGGAAAATATTTGGGACTAAGAGGGTTGAAGTTACAGGAGAATGGAGAAAGTTACACAACACAGAACTGCATTAATTCAATTCTTCATCTGACAATTAGAACATTAAATCCAGACGTTTGAGATGGGCAGGGCATGTGGTACGTATGGGCGAATCCAGAAATGCATATGGAGTGTTAGTTGGGAGGCCGGAGGGGAAAAGACCATTGGAGAGGCCGAGACGTAGATGTGGGGATAATATTAAAATGTATTTGAGGGACGTGGGATATGATGATAGAGACTGGATTAATCTTGCTCAGAATAAGGACCGATGGCGGGCTTATGTGAGGACGGCAATGAACCTCCGGGTTCCTTAAAATCCTGTTAGTATGTAAGGAAGAAAAAACACATTTATTCATCCTATGGCAGCCGCACATAGGAGACTGTGAATTTTTACATTTTCGAAATAAAGAAATATAATTACATATATGCGATTTTATTATTTGCTGTATCACTATTTAAGTTATTTAATAGAGCAAAAATCTGAAAATCGATAAATGTCACATATGAATTATTCCAGGAACAACGACGATATATTGAAAAGAGTACCGGAGCGAGAATCAATTATTCACCAGGCATAATGAAAAATATGCAAGACTTGTGTATTACTTTGCTGTACAGAATACAGTGTCATTTTTCGTGACGTGTAGATTTTTAATCTAGACCGTAGTGGAATAGTTGTAAGACATTTGGGGTGTCCTGTAGCATTTACTATCGGAGCATCTGAATGTCACCCCTTCGAAGGTTATCGCGCTGCTCTCACCCTTAATTATCACCCAGCTATCTTCTCTATAAATTTCCTTCTCTGGAGTCTGTAAGAAACATTCTTTGCCCTAGCTTTTGTTCTTGAAGCTGTCCTTGGTGGGTTTCACTTCCCTCGTATTACCCTTGAAAGGCAGTAAAGAAAAAAAAAGAGTAAATTTCCTATACAGTAACATGACGTTTCCATAGTAACCCGTAAGACAGCACAAAAGCCAAGCTCCCTTGATGAGAAAGCGATGTAGATAGAATATCACTGGAGAAAGGAAATTGACGAATTGCACAGTTTGCTTGACTTGCTCTAAATTATCTGCGAAGAATTTAATTTTCTTATTATTTCTTGTCGTGAATAATGCTACAGAATTTTTGTATATTAGCTCATGGCTTTTCTTTTTTTTAGTGAGTTATTTTACGACGCTTTATCGACATCTATGGTTATCTAGCGTCTGAATGATATGAAGGTGATAATGCCAGCGAAATGAGTCCAGGGTCCAGCTTAATTGGTTGAGGGAAAACCTCGGAAAAAACCTTAACCAGGTAACTTTTCCCAACCAGGATTTGAACCCGGACCCGCTCGTTCCACGGTCAGGCAAGCTAGCACCGGTGGACTGTGATGGCTTATTACCGGAGAGATGAGAATCCGGAATTTCATTACATCACGGTATATTTATGAGAGAAATAAGTGGAGTAGGTTTCCTCCAAGTACCCCGTTTCCTCCCCCTCTTCTTTTTCTACCTTTGCCCCCGTATTGCAGGACAAACTAAGTAGTTTTCGTTCATTCTTAATTAAATACAAGGTGAGTCAGGAAGAAAGGTACATGGTTTGAGGGATGATAGCATTGGTGATTCTGAACAAAAACGTTTATACGAACATATGTCCTGTTATTAACGGTTTCGGAGAAAAATAATGGTAACAATGAGGAACGGGAAAAGTGCCGGTGATAGTAAATTAAAACATTGTTCAGTTCAGTTTAATTATGTACTTTTCTTTACAGAACATGTTCAAAAGGTCCACCGTCAACTTCAATGCACTTTCCAGTTCTTATAGACAGCTGTTCTGTTGCTGATATGAGCTGATTCGGGCATTCCTTTAGTACACGCTTATAAAATGCGAGCGAGAAGTTTCCACTTTGCTCTTGTAGACTTCGCTCTTGAGCCAACTCCACGCGCAGTAATCCAATGTAGTAATGTCGGGTGACCTCGGTGGCCAAAAAAATGACTACTGCGACCGATTCAACGCCCAGGATAAGTTTCGTTGATACTACTACAACCTACTGTAATGTCGTTTTGGTTGTGTCCGCATGTGAGTTCTGATAACGGACATGAGATTTTGAGACAGCTGTATGTCAGATATTGTTAACACCAGGGCATATGTTCATATATAAACTTTTTTGTCCAAAATCACTAATAGTATCATCCCTCACACCCTGTACCTTTCCAACTGACTGACCCTGTATTCTTATAAAATATTATAGGTGTAGTAGTAATAGTAGTGCTGTTTTATTTTAAATATATTCAAAGGTATTTCTTAATGGAACATCTCAATTAAATTTTCACGTTCTGACAGTAGGGATAGCTGTTTTCGCATTTGTTTTTCCTCTGTATCTGTGTACCTGATTTGAGAGGAGATTTCAACATGAGCATTAGCTTATTAACAGTTGCCTTGTTAGTCCATTGTCACCTTCTCCTCTAGTTAGCACTACAAAGTTCGTATTTATCCTAGCGTTAAAAATAGCTATGTATGTTATAATGTATTGTGTACTCTTTGAGTTTGATGCGTTACAGAGATTTTACGTAGTACATGGTTTATTCACCACAATGTACAGAATTAATCACATAGATATTTCACTAAATGAGAGGGTAGCTTTTCATCCTGCAAAGGAATTTTACAATGTTACATTTGTTCGGATCAAATTTCTTCACATTTAAAGGAAAAAAAACCAAAATTCTTTGAATTATTTATTATCATAATACACTGCCCCCTTAAATTGACTGAGCATTCATTCATAGTGTTCTGCCCAAGCGCAGGTCTTTCACTGCAAACCCAGCATTATCCAGTCTTTCCTACTTTCTGCCTTTCTCTTAGTCTCCGCATATGACCCATATACCTTAATATCGTCTGCCATCTGACACCTTCTTCTGCCCAGAACTCTTCTCCCGTTCACCATTCCTTCCAATCCATCCTTCAGAAGGCATTTCCTTCTCAATCAGTGATCCAGCCAATTCCCTTTCCTCTTTCTGATCATTTTCAGCATCATTCTTACTTCACCTACTGTTTCCAACACAGCTTCGTTCTGTCCATTTTACACGCTCCATCCTTCTCACTATTTTAAATGCTTCCAGTCGCTTCTCTTCACTTCGTCGTACTGCCCCATACAATGCTACACTCCACACAATACACTTGACTAATCTTTTCCTTGGTTATTTTTCCAGAAGATGCTCCTTTTTCTATTAAAAGCTTCCTTGGCCATTTCTATCTTCCTTTTGACTTCTTGGCAGCAGCTCATGTTACTGTTTATAGTACATCCGAAGTATTTGAAGCTGTCCACTTGCTCTACTGCCTCATTTAGAATTCGCAAGTTTACCTTCTTTATTTTTCTTGCGACAACCATGGTCTTCGTCTTGTTTGCATTTATCTTCATCCCATACTGCTCACAGCTGTCATTTAGCTCCAGTAGCATATCTCTTAGAATAATCTCCTCTTCTGCTAACAACGCCTTATTATGAGCAAATCTTATGCACTTTATTCTTCTTCCTCCTACTATCACTCCTCCCATGTGACTTAGCATATTGTGAATTGAATCAATGGCTTTCTCAAAACACGCTATGAAATGGTTCATATAAAACAATTTTAATCTTCAAAGGGAAGCAAAAACGAGCAAAATTTAATTAAATTTTTTGGTGAAGTATCTCGAAGAATAACACCCTGATTAATGACATTACCTACCATTCACCCTGTATACATAAATTTTAAGAACTGTAGATAGATATATTTATTGATATTAGTTCACAAAAGTACAAACTTAATAATTTAAAAAATGATCTATATACAAAAGTAGTTATCTATACTAATAATAAATCTGTAGCCAAAATTTTTTGTAGTAATTTTCGATTTTCCGAAAATAATTGGTGTTAACATGTATAATTAACCATCCTTAAACCGAAAATCGCTTTATTGAAATTTTTGTTTGTATGTCTGTCTGTCTATCTGTCTGGATGTTTGTTATCTTTTCACGCGATAATGGCTGAACCGATTTATATGAAAATTGGAATATAACTTAAGTTCGTTGTAACTTAGATTTTAGGCTATATGGCATTCAAAATACTTTATTTTAAAGGGGGGGGTTATAAGGGGGCCTGCATTAAATAAATCGATATATCTCGCTTATTTTTTATTTTCATAAAAATATATTACATAACAAAAGTTTCTTTAAAAATAATTTCCGATAAGTTTTATTCTATACAAAATTTTGATAGGACTGATATTTAATGAGATAAAGGCCCTGTACTGAAATAAAAACAAATGACTTCGTCTATAAGGGGCTTGGACAACAACAATCGAAAGCTATTAAACATAGCCTAAGAGAATGTTTCTGTGTTTGTATGAAGTAATATCGGAAGCTAATTAATAGTTTAATTATTATTTCACCATTGGAAAGTGTAGTTTCTCTAGATGGACATAATTCTACAATGTTATTACAGTAACATCTGAAACATATAGCAAGTAATATAAAGTATACACATTAAAACTAAATGATATGTCAATCTTCATTAAACTATGGTTGCATGTAATAACAATTAAAAAACACGTTAAAGGAATTGTCATTGCACCAAATGATTGCTCTCTGGACCAAAATGACCGCATTTTAATTTTTTTAATATAATTTAAATTAAGTAACATATTAAACGATTTATCCTTCTATCAAACACGAATGTTACCTGGATCAAAAATGTCCTATTTTAATTACGTAATTACTTTATATTTATTTCTAACGGGTGCAGCGGAGCGCACGGGTACGGCTAGTAATAATAAATATACAATTTCCTAAACTAATTAATTTATCGCATATCTCGGTGATTGATTAGTTCAAACTTGCACTTACTTCTGGTTTTAGTGCATGTTTAAACCAATCGTGATAACCTTTAACACTTTAAAACTTATTTATCTGCAATTTTAAGATCTGTATTAGGAAGATTTTACAGTATTTCGTCTTGTTTTACTCCACTGTAAAGCATTTCGCAGATTGAATCAACGAGGGATATTCCAGTGCTTGTTACACAAGAGCCGCCACTGGATTGCTCTGTTATTAATTAATTCGTCTTGTTTTACTCCACTGTAAAGCGAGGGTTATCTGAGTGCTTGTTACACAAGAGCCGCCACTGGATTGCTCTGTTATTAATTAATTCGTCTTGTTTTACTCCACTGTAAAGCGAGGAGTATCCGAGTGCTTGTTACACAAGAGCCACCACTGGACTGCTCTGTTATTAATTCGTCTTGTTTTACTCCACTGTAAAGCGAGGGGTATCCGAGTGCTTGTTACACAAGAGCCGCCACTGGACTGCTCTGTTATTAATTCGTCTTGTTTTACTCCACTGTAAAGCGAGGGGTATCCTAGTGCTTGTTACACAAGAGCCGCCACTGGACTGCTCTGTTATTAATTCGTCATGTTTTACTCCACTGTAAAGCGAGGGGTATCCGAGTGCTTGTTACACAAGAGCCGCCACTGGACTGCTCTGTTATTAATTCGTCTTGTTTTACTCCACTGTAAAGCGAGGGGTATCCGAGTGCTTGTTACACAAGAGCCGCCACTGGACTGTTCTGTTATTAATTCGTCTTGTTTTACTCCACTGTAAAGCGAGGGGTATCCGAGTGCTTGTTACACAAGAGCCGCCACTGGACTGCTCTGTTATTAATTCGTCTTGTTTTACTCCACTGTAAAGCGAGGGGTATCCGAGTGCTTGTTACACAAGAGCCGCCACTGGACTGCTCTGTTATTAATTCGTCTTGTTTTACTCCACTGTAAAGCGAGGGGTATCCGAGTGCTTGTTACACAAGAGCCGCCACTGGACTGCTCTGTTATTAATTCGTCTTGTTTTACTCCACTGTAAAGCGAGGGGTATCCGAGTGCTTGTTACACAAGAGCCGCCACTGGACTGCTCTGTTATTAAGGCCAACGGTGTCGAAATGTGCGAGCACTTTTAATTGACTGGCAGCAAGCGCTGTCAATGAGGTAACTGTGTACTCTGTCTTCCCGGGTAATTGCTTATTGATCGCTCGATTAACGACAAAACCTCCGCATGTAATTGGATTTCTCCGAGCTGTCAGGTGTAAGTGTGGGGCATCAGCTGTGTGGGGCTGCGCCCTTGTGGCAGTCACCCTTGTCATGAACAGTTAATGTGTGCTTCTTTAATATTCTGCGGCGTTACGTTACCCTAACAACGGATTCAGATTTATAGAAATGGAAAAGTCGTATGAATTTTATTTTCTATTAATAACTTGTTTGTGGTTGGACAAAGTAAATAATATTGCGATTTACGGCGTAGGATATTTTATACAATTAAATTGCTCAGCAAGTAATCAGTGACTGGCAAGAGACGGGTGAAATTTTTTTCATTTTCAATCTAAAATAGCATTTTTGTTTGCTGATTCATTTTTCACAAGAAATCTCTTATTTATATGTTGAGCAAGTTTCAGTGCTCTGCAGCGCTCAAAAGCGTAAAAATTACGCAATATGAGGCGTTCAGAAGTCAACATGATTAACTCCTTTTCCAAAGATTTTGAGATATTCAAGGTTAAAGTTGAATACACATAATTGATTCTGTGTTGTAGTCAAGAATAATATTGCATTCTGTGGGCTTTTTACTCAACTATGGAGTTAATTACTTTGACCATTGAAAATATGGTCAATTTAATACATTGCCAACTCTTGAGTAACCAAAAGTGGAGTTAATCATGTTGACTTCTGAACGCCTCATATATAAATGGCTGCATCCTAGAATTTTAATTCCGTGCAAATTTTACAAACTTTTCTCACACTTTTTTTTTCAGCACATTTCGTCAAGTTCGAAGTGTAAAGGCTCTTACAATTTTGATGCTAGAAACATGACATTTTTACTGCATGGTCTATACACTGTGGTTAAGAAAACAGCGCATGAGTTTTATGAATAAATGAATATTTTTTAAAATAAAAAAATGAAATATTTATAATAGTAATGGAAAATTTTTATTTTAGGTATGCAGTGGTTATAAAATATTTACCCCTTTTTTAGTAAAGATAGCTATAGGAAAACTAATGCATTATGTTTTTCTAAATACGCCACGTTTAAGAAATGTTACTGAAAAATTGAACAACCCATTTCATTTTGAAGTATCCAAATTTTTTAGAATATTTTTGTTAACTCAGAAAATAATTGACTCCCAGAAATGAAAGTTCACCACATCATTATCTATCACACCGTGATTATGTACAAAAAATCAAGGACGTAGCTTGAAAAATGTAGAAAATAGAAATTTCACTCATCACCTTCCTTAAATTAAATTCATTAAGTAGATTGTTGTACGACTTTTTTGGAAAGGCGAATAATGTTATTTTTTTAAATGTAGATATGATAGATTTTTTATTTTTTATTTTAACTTGGTTTAGTGTGTAAACAAGTGGGACACCAAATTTCTGAGGCATATTCCAAATTAACGCGTACTTGACAATTAAAAAGAAATATCAGAGTCGAAATGTTTTGTAATTATTTTAATTCCCAATAATAAACCCGATATTTTTAAAGCATTATTTGTTACATTAAATGTGTGATTATGAAAAGTCAAATTTGGTTAGCATGCCTGACCGTGAAAGCGAGCCGGGTTCAAATTCTAGTTGGGACAGATAGCCTGGTTGAGGTTTTTTCCGCGGTTTTCCCTCAACCCACTAAGAGCAAATGCTGGGTAACTTTCGGCGATGGACCCTAGACTCATTTCGTCGGCTTTACCACCTTCATATCATTCACACGCTAGATAATCTCATGGGTTGATAAAGCGTCGTAAAATAAACTACTAAAATGCCAAATTATGATTAATAGTTACACCTAGATCTTTTTTACACAATATTTTCGTTCTAATCATTCATCATTCACTGTATAATAGCTTTTAAATAAAATGTACTCGTCGGTAGATTGGTTTAGTTGAATCTGGTGACTGGTTAGTTTATCTTTTTTTTTAATACCTTGAATAACGTTGCTCTACCAGCCTGTAAAAGACAATACAAACCTATGTCTCAATAGTAATATGCGTTACAAGAGCGGTATGTTGAAGTTTTCATGTTCGAGGAAAAGTTTGAAAAAGCGAAACGTAGTTGAGCTTTTTTAATTTCCGAGAATTGAAAGAAAATATACCGCTCGTGTATCGTACATTATTTTGTGCGAAGATCGTTTATTACATACCTGAAATAGGAATTTCTAATTAGTTGCAATGAAATCTCCATCTTGGTTTCTGTTTAATGACGGCAAATTAGCAAAACAAAAATATCATCTTCAACATTGTTGCTTTAAAATGATTTCTGTGTTTACTATACTCCAGCAGGCCGTGATATACGTCTGTCTTTTTTTTCCCCCCAGTCTATAAATGCGAACCTAAAACAAACGGTAAGGTTATGTAATGATTTAGAGTTTACTTAATTTTTGCAAATATTTAAAAACAATAGTTAACAGTGCAATTTAGGTGAAATTGCAGTGGTAAGTTTCCAATTTATAATTATTACTATATTGAACGTCTCTAAAAATAATATGTTAAAAGCCTAAAGCAGTAAAATCAATATGTCACTTAAGCGGTAAGAAGAGGGAAATTGTTATGTGTGTTAGGTTGGGAATGCTGAATGTGGAATTTTAGACTTACCGCGGATTGGTTTTGTGCGGAAACGCACGATCTCGCAGAAAAGTCATATTGTGGTTTCGGATAATTAATTTTTTGAATGAATGGAGGTTGAAATGTAAATAATGGTGCCAAATGAAAATGAAACTCTAAAAGTTTCTCGTTTTTAAGTTTGCGGCACTGAAGGAAACAAAAGACGGTAACAGTCGAACAAATGCAATAATTTTCATCGTTAAATTTAAGTATACAAGATGGATGTCCAAAGAAAAGTGCAATGCGTTTTGTGGCTAGCGAAATTTGACTCTGAGATTCGTGTGAGAGAATTAGCAGAATTAGTAGGCATCCCTGCAAGAAGCTTAAAGATAAGATATTCCAAGTTGGTACAAGTTTCGTTTTCTCTAACTCTTGACAGTCCCAACTGCTGAACACTGCTGCAATTAATCTTCACTTGTCTTGTTATGTGAGGTCCTCCTGTACGCACGATGGACTTCTCTTGTCGGCGAGAGCGTGTCTGCCTTGCACAACAATATGACGACAGAGGACTTGCGTAAGCATGGGAGTCTCGCGTATTGTTCGGGTAATTGCACACGCGTATCCCAGGCAACAGCGACAGACTCTCGTTTGTTTCTTCCAAGTAAAATAATAAAACAAGAAACTCGCGTTACCTTGAAAACAAACCAGTAGTGCAATGCGTTTGTATTTTTTTTTTCAACGACTTGCGATTCGGCGAAGAATGATTTTGTTTGTTTAATGAAGAGAAGTAGCGGGAGTCTTAGCTGGAGGCACGAGTTCGAGGAAAAGATAATGAAAGTGTTCAAAGCAGATCGCAAACAGGCATTTTCAGTCGAAGGTTTTAATTTGAAAATATGACTAGATACACGTTGCATGCACGTGCCGTCTTTTTCCTCCTATTATTACGTCTGATACTGCCATCATTGCTCCTACTACTACTTCTACTACTACTACTACTACTACTACTACTTCTGCTACTACTACTAGCCCTACTACTACTACTTCTACTACTAGGCCTACTACTACAACGCCTACTACTACTAGGCCTACTACTACTAGGCCTACTACTACTAGGCCTACTTCTACTACTACTACTACTACTACTACTACTAGGCCTACTGCTGCTACTACTACTTCTACTACTACTACTACTACTGCTACTACTACTAGGCCTACTACTACTACTTCTAATACTAGGCCTACTACTACTACTGTACTACTACTACTAAGCCTACTGCTGCTACTACTACTTCTACTACTACTACTACTACTACTAGGCCTACTACTACTACTACTACTACTTTACTACTACTAGGCCTACTACTACTACTACTACTTCTACTACTACTACTACTACTACTACTAGGCCTACTACTACTACTACTACTTCTACTACTACTACTACTACTACTACTACTACTTCTACTTCTACTTCAACTACTACTACTACTTCTACTACTACACTATTATTATCACTACTACTACTACAATTATCATTAATGCTATTGCTTCATGTATTGTGGGTCCCTATCACCACGGCATGGCGCGTCCTCAGGTTGCGGATAGAGGAGACGGCCTCCAGATATGGAGGGTAGCTGCGAATATATTGAATAAGCAGTCGTGGACAGCCGATGAGGGGTGGTCCTCCTACTTGGGGGTTCGATGAAGGGCTAACAACCCATCACCGTAAAAAAAAAAACAGGTTGTTACGAAACCATACAAGAAGCTTTAGAGAAAATCCACAAACGATTAGGGAAAACACGGAAATTTTACTTGAAGCAAGTAAAGCGATAGGTTTGGAAGTAAATCCCGAAAAGACAAAGTATATGATTATGTCTCGTGACCAAAATATTGTATGAAATGGAAATACTATAAAAATTGGAGATTTATCCTTCGAAGAGGTGGAAAAATTCGAATATCTAGAAGCAATAGTAACGAATATAAATGACACTAGGGAGGAAATTAAACGCAGAATTAATATGGGAAATGCCTGTTATTATTCGGTTGAGAAGCTTTTATCATCTAGCCTGCTGTCAAAAAACCTTAAAGTTAGAATTTATAAAACAGTTATATTACTGGTTGTTCTGTATGCTTGTGAAACTTGGACTCTCACTTTGAGAAAGGAACAGAGATTAGTGGTGTTTGACAATAAGGTTCGTAGGAAAATATTTGGGGCTAAGAGGGATGAAGTTACAGGAGAATGGAGAAAGTTACACAACGCATTGTATTCTTCACCTGATATAATTAGAAACATTAAATCGAGACGTTTGATATGGGCAGGGCATGTAGCACGTATGGACGAATCCAGAAATACATATAGAGTGTTAGTTGGGAAGCCAGAGGGAAAGAGACCTTTGGGGAGGCTGAGACGTAGATGGGAGGATAATATTAAAATGGATTTGAGGGAGATGGGATATGATGATAGAGATTGGATTAATCTTGCTCAGGATAGGGACCGATGGCGGGCTTATGTGAGGGCGGCAATGAACCTGCAGGGTCCTTAAAAGCCATTTGTAAGTAAGTATTGCCATTGCTGTTACTACTAATTATATTACTGTTATTAGGTCTGCTACTGCTACTGCTTTTCTGTCCACTTAAAAAGCATTATCTAAAATGCTGACGTTGTCCGTCGGTTATTGGAGCATAATACTTATGGTTTATAATATTAATAATAATAATGCCTGGAATCGAATCCTGTGATCTGAATATTAGTGCCTTGCCTGCAGTTTCATATTGCAAAACAGTCGATTGCTTGAAAACTGCAGAGTTTTGTAAATAACGAAGCGTTATGGAAGGACACATTGTATGCAATTGTTTTCGAAAACCCACACGCTTATGTAACGAAGATCTTCGGTAAACAAAACATATTGTTGTCAAGTTGGGCAAGTGGGAGCCTCGAATTCTAGAGCAGTGCTTTGTTTAGATCAGTTATGCCCAGTATGTAGGACGCTCCACAAAATGTTTGTCGTTTGCATTGTGAAACCTCGCTTTGCTGGTAGTTGTGAAATTGATAACATGGGTAAATTCAGCTCTCATTAAATTACATACATGAATTAGCTGTTCACAGTAGCTTATGCATGGCAGCCAGTATTCAAAACTCGTGCCATGATTGGGCAAAAAAGACTGAAGTACTCGAAGGAAACCTGCTGCGCTTCCTTTTAGGCCCAATTGTATAAAACTCCCTGACTAAAGATCAACTTTGATCGAAGATCGGAAAGTGAACCGAGTTCAGACACTTCTTCTGTTGTATAAATCTTTTCGGCAATCAAATTACCTTGGTTCAAATGCTATCTAAATTCACGTGAAAAGGATTTGGCAACATCGCATAAACAGGTGAAGTATGTTATGCGCGAACCATGTTGTACAGGTTTGTTCAGTGTTGCCAATCTAGCGACTTTAACTCTTTTTCAACGACAATTTCTTTTAACTTTTACATTCCTTAAATAGGGATTTAGCGACCTTTTTAGCACCCCATAGTGACAAAATTTAATCTTTCTTTGTTAATAATGAGAAATCTAGCTACTTTCCAATTACTTTTTGGAGACTTTCCGTACACTCTGTTGGAGACACTGGTTTATTTTCTGCATTTTAAATAATGACAGACAATAAGAAGAAGATTGACTGTTCTCCAAATTGTTATCATGTTATGGTGTTTGATACTGCTAAACATAATAAAGCTTTATAAAACGACAATTTTAGTTTAGTAATACAGTTAATTGGAAATTTATGAATGTACCTATCATATCCATGAATAATTAATGGTTGTTATAAACATAATATAATTATAGGTTATGTTATTTGATACTGCTGAACACGATAGAGCCTTATAAAATATAAGAATGTTTGTGTATTAAGGCAAGAAATTGAAAAAAAAAAAAATATATATATATATATATATATATGTACCTACCATATCTATTAATATTGATAATAGTAATGGATATTTTATTTGCAAAATCTGTCACTCGTATATTTCAAACAAAAAAGAAATAACTGAACTTGGATCATCTAACTTAATCTGAGAAATTTCTTCAGTCAAAGTTGACTTTAGTTTGAGACAAATTAATCTCAGATTAGACTTTATACAACACAAAATTCCAAGTTTAGCTAGAGCGAAGATCAATTTAACCTCTGATGTTAGATTAAATGGTTTATACAATCGGCCCTTAGTCTTTCCAGTGACTTTGTACCGAAAGAACTGGTATTCGATATTCGGCAGTTCCTGTAAGTTGTGTGAGTGACAAAGCACTTGTAGCATATGTTCTCTCAATGACATATTATGCGTCTGATATTAACTTGGCATCGCACCAAAGGGAACCTGTGTTCGATACTCGGCAGATCCCTTCAGATGCGATAAATACTTGGATTCTCACTTTGAGAGAGAAGCAGAGGTTAAGGGTATAGAGCAGCGGTGACCAAAACTCGAGCTGCAGTGATTACATGCGACAGACAGCCTATGAAGTAAGGAGACGGAGGAAAGATACTTGGCATGAAAACTACAACCAGTGGTGGTTCCTGTATTAACATCTAGATCAATCCCACGGATAAAAATCTCAAGCTTTGCTGTATCAGTAATGTCACTGCTGTCATCAAGAGCCAGTGAATAATATACGATTTTTCTTGCTTCATTTTTCCAACCTTCCTCTTGAATATAATCAGGAATTTTCTAAATTCTTCTCTCGATACTTGGTCGAGAAATTCGTAGTTTTTTCAAAATTTAAAACTTGTTATGGACAAGTTATTTAAGCTATTTTAATCATTACTCTTTTGATAAATTCTGTTCTATTAAAAGGCTTTAGAGCACGAGATATTTCAAACCCCATTAGGTGGCTGACTTCCTTACAATTATTTAGTCCACACCTGTGGAGTAACGGTTAGCGCGTCTGGCCGCGAAATCAGGTGGCCCGGGTTCGATTCCCGGTCGGGGCATGTTACCTGGTTGAGGTTTTATCCGGGGTTTTCCGTCAACCCAATATGAGCAAGTGCTGGATAATTTTCGGTGCTGGACCCCGGAATCATTTCACCGGCATTATCATCTTCATCTCATTCAGATGCTAAATAGCCTAAGCTGTTGATAAAGCGTCGTAAAATAACCTAGTAAAATAAAAAATAAATACATTTATTTATGTGATCTTACTCTTCCTGGCTATGATTTAAGACATGTGAATTCCTGGCGTTTAACAGTTCGTTGGCACATACTATTGAATCAGTTTTTCTACAATATTATTATTAAGTGAATAACTAATAAATAGTTACCCTCATCTAAAGATTAAGAAGATTTAAATTGAGATAAAACCTAATAATTTTATCTTTCTAGGGAGAAGATCTAAAAATATCAATATTCATGCACGTACAGGAGAATTGTAGAAACACATACTTAGTGGTCAGTAATAATAATAATACATTATTCAGCGTAGCAATTAATGTTTCTATATAATCCTAATTGAACCGTTGAGCAAAGTAAACATATTACATTTTGTCCGACAGAACAACAAAAAAAGTTCTCCTCATTCTTAGAGACAGAGCGACATGATACCGCCACTGCTTGCCTTCAGCACTGAATGAAACACACAGCAATGTACAGGAAACTCCTCGTACCCGTTTGAATGTCTGTGATTACACGATGTAACCACGACACCCGCTTTGGTCACCGCTGGTATAGAGTGTTAGTTGGGAGACCTGATGGAAAAAGACCTTTGGGGAGGCCAAGACGTAGATGGGAGGGTAAGATTAAAATAGATTTGAGGGAGGTGGAATATGATGGCAGAGACTGGATTAATCTTGCTCAGGATAGGGACCGATGGCGGGCTTATGTGAGGGCGACAATAAACCTTCGGGTTCCTTAAAAGCCATTTGTAAGTAATTAGCTATGAAAAACTTACCAGTTATACCACGGAAACATTCCATAACCACCATAGCTACTTTTAGATTTATAATGATCTATATTCATGTGAAAGTCTGATAGCTATATTGTAGGTTACAGCAGAAATAGGTTCTTAAAAGTATTGGAGACAAAGTTACAAAGCATTCTTCCCACACCGTGTGGCTCTACGCGCCAATGAATCTATCCAAGCGTAAGGCCGCCAGGAGTTCACAGGGTAGCGAAAGTTTTAAAATATCATCTGTAAAAAATAGCGAGATCTAAATTGTAATCTGTATATTTTTACAGACCCCACTGACCGGTTTATAAAGCCTCCACATATAGTCAACTAATACCTTTCTAGAATTCTGCTCATTCTCCAGATTTCAATTCCGTGTCTAATTTAGGCGGTCAGCGCGTCTGGCTGTGAAACCAGGTGGCCCGGGTTCGAATCCCGGTCGGGGCAAGTTACCTGGTTGAGGTTTTTCCCGGGGTTTTCCCTCAACCCAATACGAGGAAATGCTGGATAACTTTCGGTGCTGGACCCCGGATTCATTTCACCGGCATTCTCGCCTTCATATCATTCAGACGCTACATAACCTAGATGTTGATACAGCGTCGTAAAATAGCCCAATAAAATAATATTAAAAAAATCTAATTTAGAACCACGGTAATATGGAATTCAGTATCCCCGATAATATGATAAACAAAGGATAGGCCTGTGAATAGCAGGGAAATTTTTATATCGTTGCTAGGTAACAAATAGTCGACAATCTTATGCATCCGAAGATGCTTGCATACAATAGTAAGCGATCGAATGTATTAATGTTATTTCATAATGACTATTTCGTTTATATGACGTCATTCAATTTTCGGCCAATGATATGTAATGAAATTTTGAATTCCAACCAATCACAGTCATACATAGCGATAATTTCTGCAGCTCGATTTATCGCTATCAATTTATCGCATGGTCGTTCTTTTGTTTAATCAGTGTCGCCAACTGTTTCCACGTAAATCGATGAGTATGAATTCATTGTATTAAAGTGCGAAATCCTATTTCCACATCTACATCTTCATCTTCTAATTCCATGTCCATTGTATCTAAAGAAAATGACACTCCTTCATAACAATTGTTCATTTAATAAAATGTGTTAATCAGGTTATTTGTAATTCTACTGTAAAATGTTTAAATTCAATTATTATTTCAGCAGATAATGAAAACGTATTTCTGTTATAATAAGAGAAAAGCGCATTACATGTAGCTAATTATCATTGTTAAACCTGTATTTCACTTTTCTCAATTGGCATTACTGAATAAATTCAATTTCTTTATTGTAGTAATCGTTATTCATCTATTTCGTCTTCACAATGTCTGAATAGGTTAAGTAACCATAAACATACAATTATTAACAATTTTTGAGCGAATTTTAGAGATATATTATTTACATTTTTCTTTTATTCACGAAATAGTCCTAATAAATGTCACTCAAGGTCCGAGATTTCCCAAATAAATCCACGAGCGAAGCGACCTCTTGTGACATTACTATAGACAGTTTTTTCGGCCGTTTATAACGGGCCACTCGACCTAATAACATAAGAAGAAGAAGAAGAAGAAGAAGAAGAAGGAGGAGGAGGAGGAGGAGGAGGAGGAGGAGGACACTTCTGTTTGCAGATGATCAGGCTATTACAACAGCCTCTAATAAGATACAAAAGATGAGCTCTAATATCTGATAATTTTTTTTAGTTAAAATATAAGTTTTTTTTACTACGACCTTTGTATTCTTCACCTAACATAATTAGGAACATTAAATCCAGACGTTTGAGATGGACAGGGCATGTAGCACGTATAGGCGAATCCAGAAATAAGTATAGTGTATTAGTTGGAAGACTTGAGGGAAAAAGACATTTCGTGAGACCGAGACGTAGATGGGAGGGTAATATTAAAATGGATTTAAGGGAGGTGAGATTATGATGGTAGAAGGGAACTATGGCGGTTTATGTGAGGGCGGCAATGAACCTCTGGGCTCTGTAAATGCCATTTTATAAGTAAGTAAAACAAAAGTTTTTATATCTTCTAAGACAAAAGAGCAAATAAGAGCAAAAATTATAATAAGTAACGCTATTATTTAGGAATTTAAATTGTATGGCTTTTCAAGTTGGAGAAAATAGAAGTATATATTTGAAAATAAAATTAAAAGATTTAGTATAATTGTGTACAACAAGAGTAAAATGCCATAGGCATTTTGGGCCATACTCATAGGTAGACATTCTTAGCGCGGGCTTCCGGTGGATGATCAGCGAACTAACGTTTTTCGTATTCATAAACCAGTGTTAGCGATATGCTATGATACGAATCCTGTACAAGTAACCTGTCGATAGCCGGGGCTAGTTTAGCACTCTCGTAGCGCGGGCTAACGGAATGTCTATGAATAGAACCCTTCAAATTTGTCTACCGTCTTTGTTTGTTAGCATGTAGCAGTTTGGTGGTCTAACCTTCGTAGTTTAATACAGGCGTTTAGTAAAGATTGTCTATGATTCAGCTTCGATGGAAATCTGCGCTCGCCTGCCTGCCTGCCTCTCAGGCTGAAACGTGCAGCACTCTCGCGAAATCTACAAATGTCACGGCAACCTGCTCGTGGTTGTAGCGCGGCAACTGCCATTTACCAACATCCTGCGTCCGGGGATACGCGATGCTGCCATGCGCAGGGATCTACATTCTAGGCACTGATAGATAATGAGCGAGGGGGAAGATTTCCAGATAAGATGTCTCAGAAGAACTCTGAATGTAAACACGATTCCGTCCCTCTGTCATATTCCTACAATTTTTTCGTAATACAACCTTTATATGAATTTTTTAGTAGGTTATTTTACGACGCTTTGTCAACATCTTAGGTTATTTAGCGTCTAAATGAGATGAAGGTGATAATGCCGGTGAAATGAGTCCGGGGTCCAGCACCTAAAGTTACCCAGCATTTGCTCATATTGGGTTGAGGGAAAACCCCGGAAAAAACCTCAACCAGCTAAAGGCTGGTTCACAATAAACCGGGATCGAGAACCAGAAGGAAAACGAGAGGCAGGCGACGTGAATATGAAATTTTTTATTCACAATAAACCGAGAACGTAGACGACTATGCATATCGATATGAATGTCAATAACGATATGTAAAGTCGATATTACGCATTCTGATGTTATTTGTGTATAATTGACCAATGGCGTTCTCTCATGACTACAAGGCAGCCAACATAAACACAGGTTAACCAACTTCGAAATTTCAACGGAAACATTTCATTAGGTACGGTACTATAAATATGCCCATGCATCTTTATTATCACAACCTATTTTAAGTCTACCATAACGTAAAATAATTAGAGAAGAAACATTTGTAATAGAACAAAAATGAACACAACAGTAGTTATTGAATTGTAGCATGAATATGTAGTGTGTAATACAGCCCATATAGTAATAAAATATGGTTCACTTACGATCGGTGTTCAAAGATGCAGCTGTTGAAAGCCACGTATTCTCCTTCATTTTCTCATCTTTATACGAGGCGCGCCGCTTATCGTAAACGTGAGGATTTTCCTCAACACTCAATATTAGAATCTCATCAAATAAAACTTGCTCCACGATGCACAGCACAGAACAAAATAATGCATAGGTTATGTCACGGTCTTCTTGCTACAAAATATACGACGACAAAATAGCTTTTAGATGGCAATAGAATGAATCTAGTGGGCTGTGATCGGAAACGTGAACACCAAAGTTGAAACTTGGCTAACACTCCGTTCCCGATCCCGGGCTCCGGCAAGCTTTTCGTTAATTGTGAATGCTCACATTTAAATGTACACATTTTAACAATTTTACCGTTCTCGTTTTCGTTCCGATTCTCGTTTACGGTTTATTGTGAACCAGCCTTAACTTGCCCCGACCGGGAATCGAACCGGGGCCACCTGGTTTCGCGGCCAGACGTGCTAGCCGTTACTCCAGAGGTGTGGACCCTTTACATGAAACGAGTCAAAGTCATGATAGGAGAAGAAATGTCAGAAGGAAGTGAAATAGGGAGAGGAATACGACAAGGATGCCCTTTATCACCTACCCTGTTCAACATCTACTTGGAGGATTTAGTGAATATGAGAATATGAGAGGTGTGATAGTAGCAGGAAGAAGAATAAAGTGTGTGTAAGATTTTCCGATCCCGGTCGGGGCAAGTTACCTGGTTGAGGTTTTTTCCGGGGTTTTCCCTCAACCCAATACGAGGAAATGCTGGGTAACTTTCGGTGCTGGACCCCGGACTCATTTCACCAGCATTATCACCTTCATTTCATTCAGACGCTAAATAACCTGAGATGTTGATACAGCGTCGTAAAATAACCCAATACAATAAAAATAAAAAAAAAAGATTTGCCGATGATATGGCGATATTAGCAGAAGAAGAAATGATACTAAGGGATATGCTACTGGAGCTAAATGACAGCTGTCAGCAGTATGGAATGAAGATAATGCCAACAAGACGAAGACCATGGTCATAGGAAGAAAAGTAAAGAAGGTAAACTTACGAATTCTAAATGAGTCAGTAGAGCAAGTGGACAGCTTCAAATAGGCAGTAACATGAATTGCTTCGGGAAGTAAAAAGGAGAATAGCAATGGCAAAGGAAGCTTTTAATAGAAAAAGCATCGCCTGTGGACCTCTGGAGAAAGAACTAAGGAAGAGACTAGTGAAGTGCTTTGTGTGGAGTGTAACATTGTATGGGCGCAGAAACATGGCCATTATGACGAAGTGAAGAGAAACGACTAGAAGCATTTGCATATGGAGAAGGATGGAACGTGTGAAATGAACGAAGCTGTGTTGGAAAGAGTGGATGATGAAAGAATGATGCTAAAACTGATCAGAAAGAATAAAAGGAATTTCGGAATATGTATTATATGACTTTCTTGTGTTAAATTCTATTGTACCTGGTTTACATGTTTCGATCTTTTATGGGCCATCCTCAGAACTGGTCGTTGTTGGTCTTGGCGCCTCTTGTTTTGTTTCCTGTGAGGGTGTGTTCGTGTGGTGTAATGTAGAGTCAAAGTGTGCGTTCTGAAATTGAGTTGTGTGTTGAATTTCATTGGAATGTGTTTTTGTATGTCTTATACTAACATTATTTAATACTACCTTGATTAGTTCTAATCAATTCATGTAAGCTATTCAGGCGTATTCTGTGCATTTAAAAGCTGTCTCCCTTAGATTAAAGTACTGGAGTCGCCACTGGACTTGCAAATCAGCAGCTTCTACTTTCCCTACATAAACTGAGCGAACATTTGATTGTGAAATGGCTCATGTAACGTTTACGCACTTACCAGAAAATTATAGGCCTGCACATACAATCTGTTAAGAGACAGCAAAATACCTTATAAAAGGACTGTAACAAATGACTGTCGATTGTAGCTTTTGGTTTCTGCTACTGCTGCGTGTGAGCAGTATGCGTTGCTATGGTAACACAGAGTATAAATGGTGTCAACTAGAAACAAGTTACATAGTTGCCACATAATGCGGGTTCGCTTAAATAAATGTTTGGTAGGTTGCTGGAAGTCGATAGGGGCTAGAAACAAACATTTGCAATAGCGGCGCTATATAAGAATGAGGTCTGGCGTCTTTATTCAGAACGTTTAAGCAGAGCGATGTCTTATTGTATTGTGCAAAGTGAATGTTGAATAAATTATCTTTGAACGTACACAAACGTGATATTCTTTGATAATGTTTTCTTATTCTGTGATCCCTTATGCATATGCTCTTGGCTATGTAAAAAAATAAATTCTTACTTACTTACAAATGGCTTTTAAGGAACCTGAAGGTTCATTGCCGCCCTCACATAAGCGCGCCATAGGTCCCTATCCTGTGGAAGATTAATCCAGTCTCTATCATCATATCCCTCCTTCCTCAAATCCATTTTAGTATTATCCTCCCATCTACGTCTCGGCCTCCCCAAAGGTCTTTTTCCCTGCGACCTCCCCTGGATTCGCCCATACGTGCTACATGCCCTGCCCATCTCAAACGTCTGGATTTAATGTTCCTAATTATGTCAGGTGAATTATACAATGCGTGCATTTCTGTGTTGTGTAACTTTCTCCATTCTTCTGTAACTTCATCCCTTTTAACCCTAAATATTTTCCTAAGAACAACTTCTAAATTCTAAGTAAAAAAAGTAAATGAGCTCAAATGGAATTTTTGTCATTTTTTATGTAAAATACTACAGGCTATATTTTGCCCTTTGGATCTCTGAAAAATACTGTTACTGCAACCCCAATTTAGAGTCTTCCAAATAAAGTTTAAATATATGATTTTACAGCAATTCACTAGCTATATAATGAGAAACAAAATGGAACAAATATACAAAAAGGCAAAACAAAAAATATATATATAATTTTAAGAAACTTAAAATCTTTTAGAGCACCTCAAAAATTAAATATAGAAACTCCATATATTTAATATTCCTAAGTAAAGTGAAAAGACAGATTTCTTCAACTATTACTTACTTACTTACTTACTTACTTACTTACTGGCTTTTAAGGAACCCGGAGGTTCATTGCCGCCCTCACATAAGCCCGCCATTGGTCCCTATCCTGAGCAAGATTAATCCAGTTTCTATCATCAAATCCCACCTTCCTCAAATCCATTTTAATATTATCCTCCCATCTACGTCCCGGCCTCCCCAAAAGTCTTTTTCCCTCCGGCCTCCCAACTAACACTGTATATGCATTTCTGGATTCGCCCATACGTGCTACATGCCTTACCCATCTCAAACGTCTGAATTTAATGTTCCTAATTATGTCGGGTGAAGAATACAATGCGTGCAGTTCTATGTTTTGTAACTTTCTCCATTCTCCTGTAACTTCATCCCTCTTAGCCACAAATATATTCCTAAGCACCTTATTCTCAAACACCTTTAAACCTATGTTCAGTTCTCAAAATGAGAGTCCAAGTTTCACAGCCATAAAGAACAACCGGTAATATAACTTTCTGCAACTATTACATTAAAAAAAAAACACATAAAAAACAATTTCATGTATAGATTCACTGCACCCTTACGTTCATAGGAAATTGTCAAAGCCCCTCATATGCTTTCGTCGAATCTCCAAAATCATGTCTTGCACGGCATCGATATTTTCTTGGAGTGGTCTTATGTACAAGTCTATCAACATGGTCGTCTTAGATTACTTTTTTTCGTCACTTAAATTTTACAACACCAAATTTTTGTGGTGGCGTACGGAAGAGACAGATTCCTCAATGTATTAGTCATATCGTCATGAATTGCCTTGCCGTACAGCCCTTTCAGAAATAGGTACTTTATCACCGATTGATACTCAATTTTATCAAAATTTAATTTTTTATCTGACATAATAATTTCTTCAAAAATTCATTACGTTTTCCATATTAACCGAGTACTAAATGAGTTGCTTTTACTATATTCCAATGTATTTTACTTTCTTTTTTCTATTATTGTATTATTTTCATGTTGTTTAGTGTCGATTTTATTATGCTATTTTTATTATTTTTTTTGTAATATGTTAGTATTCTGTTCTTTAACTTTTTGTTAAATTTTAACTGCTTGTATACTTTGTGACGTGGTAGAGTGTAAGAGAAGGCCATAGGGCCTTAACTCTGCCAGTATAAATAAAGAATTATTATTATTATTATTATTATTATTAGTAGTATTAGTATTAGTAGTAGTAGTATTATTATTATTATATGGAATCGGATAAACGTTTTACTACTAAACATGGAGTAACTATTTATCAAACAACGTACTCTTTTCCATGTTAGTCACTTTCGCTTTCGTTCGTAACGAAGGTCCAAACCGAAATAGCCTATAGTATAATTTTATTATAGCTGTCTATCTAAATTAGCATAATCCGTGGATAATTTTGCAACATATAGTAAGGACTACAAATTTGGCAAGCCACTTAAGATGAGAGCCGACAACGAAAATCGGAAATAGAAATGTGGAAATACCAAATTATCTTGTGTTCGACCTGTGGAACGAACATAACGCAAATTTCGCATAAGCCCAGATAGCCATCTTTCCTGTCACATGATGTACTCGTTCAGTATTGATAACTGTAGAAAGTGGACAGTCGTCGTCCGGTCCCTTTGTGGAGATGAAAAATGTTGAGCTAGGGGGCGTGGCTCAGCCGCAAGGTGTCGCAACGGATGTGTAAACAGATGACAACACATCAGAGTCCATCCTCGGGCTATTCACGCCAGGAGTTAATGTGCAAATTTCTGATTCAAGTATTTCGGTTTTCCTCATCAATCTCGTGTCATTATTTTTAGCATTTCTCTTCTAAGTTTCTTTTACTTAATGAAAAGAGCACCGATGCGGTGGCTGGGTGGTCAGACTGTCAGCCTTTCACGGGTTCGAGTCCCGGTCACACCTGTGATTTTTCATTGACCATTACACTTTTACTACGTCATACTTCTTTTAACCAATAAAACTGTAGAAAAAGACGTCTTTCAACCAATCATCGCGCAATTTTATCGCTTCCCTAGAATTTGTTTAATTTTATCGTTTCTGTAGCATTTGTTTATTTTATCACTACTCTAGCATTTGTTTATTTGTTTGCCAACATTTCAAACTGCAAATTCTTTACGGCACTCCGAAACATCTTTGCGATCGTCATTTGTTTACAGCAATGGCGGCTCCGTTCAAACATTTTGGTCAAGCTAACATTAGTGAAATATCATTTAACCCATAAGGAAACAGAAATCAGGCGATAGTCCCGTTAGGGCTGTCCACAATAAATCGGGAATGGAAACGGCAACGAGAACGAGAACGAAAATATTGTTAAAAGGTATTTAAATGTGAGCAATCACAATTAACGAGAAGCTTGCCGGAGCCCTGGAACGCGAACGTGAAAGTTAATTGTGAATGCTAAGATATAAATACACTTATTGTAACAATATTTCCGTTCTCGTTCTAGTCGTTTCCGTTTCCGGTTTACTCTCATTGACCGTCGTAACAAACAATTCTCCAACAGCACAGCAATCAAATCAAATCAAATTCTAAAATTCATTCATACCAACGTACAAAAAATAATTATACCAACATCGGAAATCCAAAAACTCAAATCCACTGCCTTCTACACCAACAGACTTCTATCCCATAGCACAGCATCGAATAACTAATGACGTAACATAACATACGTCATCAACACAGACAACACATAAGAAAATAGTTTCGACTTTTTGGTACCGCAATGTATTAATAATAAACCCAAATGAATCGTTTATTGTAAAAACACCACAACCGACATTTTGCGTTTTTTGTGGATTTTGATTGTCAGCATGAATGCGCATTTTCTGTATCTAACATCACTGTAACATGTAAAAAATTGGACAAGAATTATGCGTTTATTGTATAAACCCCACAACTCGCATCGCATTTGGTGTTTTTAAAATAAACTAGTTAGCGAAATTTATAAACTTGTACTTGCTATTTGGGAAAAGGAAATTGTACCAGAACAATGGAAGGAGCCCATAATTGTACCTATTTTTAAAAAGGGGGACAAAACCAACTGTGGTAACTTTCGAGGAATATCACTTTTGTTAACGTCGTACAAAATGTTGTCCAATATTCTTTTGAGAAGATTAACTCCGTACGTAGATGAAATTATTGGGAATCATCAGTGCGGTTTTCGGCGTAATAGATCGACTATTGATCAGATTTTTTGTATTCGACAGATAATGGAGAAAAAATGGGAGTATAAGGGTACAGTACATCAGTTATTCATAGATTTCAAAAAGGCTTATGACTCGGTTAAGAGGGAAGTATTATATGATATTCTTATTGAATTTGGTATTCCCAAGAAACTAGTTCGATTAATTAAAATGTGTCTTAGTGAAACTTACAGCAGAGTCCGTATAGGTCAGTTTCTATCTGATGCTTTTCCAATTCACTGCGGGCTAAAGCAGGGAGATGCACTATCACCTTTACTTTTTAACTTCGCTCTAGAATATGCCATTAGGAAAGTTCAGGATAACAGGCAGGGTTTGGAATTGAACGGGTTACATCAGCTTCTTGTCTATGCGGATGACGTGAATATGTTAGGAGAAAATACACAAACGATTAGGGAAAACACGGAAATTTTACTTGAAGCAAGTAGAGCGATCGGTTTGGAAGTAAATCCCGAAAAGACAAAGTATATGATTATGTCTCGTGACCAGAATATAGTACGAAATGGAAATATAAAAATTGGAGATTTATCCTTCGAAGAGGTGGAAAAATTCAAATATCTTGGAGCAACAGTAACAAATATAAATGACACTCGGGAGGAAATTAAACGCAGAATAAATATGAGAAATGCGTGTTATTATTCGGTTGAGAAGCTCTTATCATCCAGTCTGCTGTCCAAAAATCTGAAAGTTAGAATTTATAAAACAATTATATTACCGGTTCTTCTGTATGGTTGTGAAACTTGGACTCTCACTCTGAGAGAGGAACATAGCTTCAGGGTGTTTGAGAATAAGGTGCTAAGGAAAATATTTGGGGCTAAGCGGGATGAAGTTACAGGAGAATGGAGAAAGTTGCACAACACAGAACTGCACGCATTGTATTCTTCACCTGACATAATTAGGAACATTAAATCCAGACGTTTGAGATGGGCAGGGCTGTAGCACGTATGGGCGAATCCAGAAATGCATATAGAGTGTTAGTTGGGAGACCGGAGGGAAAAAGACCTTTAGGGAGGCCGAGACGTAGATGGGAGGATAATATTAAAATGGATTTGAGGGAGGTGGTGTATGATGATAGAGACTGGATTAATCTTGCACAGGATAGGGACCGCTGGCGGGCTTATGTGAGGGCGGCAATGAACCTTCGGGTTCCTTAAAAGCCATTTGTAAGTAAGTAAGTAAAATAAACTAGTCGAAGTTGAGTGAGTTTTTTCATTGCAGTGAGTAAAAAGTTACATTTCTTTGAAAAGAGTTCATTGACAGCTTTGTACCGGCAGAAGTATTCACCATTTGAATTCCCGAGAAAAATGTTTGTGCTGAAAATTCATCGTTTCAACTGCCAACAGACCTAGCTTATAATAGCTCGAGGTTACCAATCAGTGTTTAAAAAATTTTAAGAAGATTTTGCAGTACATACCGGATGAAGTGAAAGGATTCTACACATAATTGTACATATGACCTACCACCAACAAAGACAGTAATGACCAGGCTTCGAGACTTCGGACCCGATAGAGCAGTTCAGTGGGACACCAGCATAACGGCGTACTGAGTATAGTGGTAAAGCGTACAGTGGGTGGGGGTACTGTAGAATGAATGCCAACAAATACGCAAAGGAAAACGCTCTGAATTTGAAGGTTCTGACGAATAATTTGGTTTTCATACAAACTGTGTCTGAAACTATTACACGGTTAGAAGAGTCAGAGCAAGAGATGCCGGAAGCCCTCAAATTAATTTAGAAAATGATGCAGAGAATTAATGAGACATCAAGTACACCGGTTACTGAACGTGTAAAACAGAAGTGGAAATCAATTTTATGTAAAAATAACGGATATGGAACATTGTGTAACATAAACAGCAAATTAGTGGACATAGTGTCACCGGAGAATAAAGGACTGTCTCTTAGAGACTGCAATGATGTTAGGTTTTTTCGTTTTGCTCCTATAAAGTCATGCGGCGTAGAGCGCAGCTTTCTACAGTACAAACTTTGGCAGATAACCGAAAAAGATTTACGTTTGAGACACTGAGAATGTATCTTGTAGTACATTGCAATTCGGTACTGTAACTACACTTCCTAAAGACGACCAATAGGATAAATGAAGAAATTAAAATTGCTACATGCTTATTTCCACCATTAACACTGTGTATAATTAAACACAAATGCTTATAAAAGACAGGAGAATAAATGCTTTTCACACTCTTTTGACATTATCATTGTGTAATGTATATTTACTTTCAGAATGTACATATGTGTTTCCCCATACTACCGTACTCTACTCTAAATAGCAACGTTGTTACCGCAGCACATCTCTATCTACCTGCAGCGAGTCAACAACCTGTAGTGCATGCACAGTAAACTTATTGTATCGGGTCCAAAGTCTCGAAGTCTGGTAATGACAGTGGAAGCGAAGACAAAAAAAATAATATCCTGATAAGAAAAATGTCTGATGCAGCAGAAAAAACTTCAATTTTTTTGTGATTTTATACTGTAGTTTTTACATAGATTATCAAGTTTGTTCATACTTTAATTCTCTCTGATACTTGGAAAAAGGCAATGTTTTGCTTAGTTTCAGTTTGTTTGTTGGAAAAACCCCGTAAGATCCTAATTAATTTAATTTTTGGGGGACTTTATATATAATAAAACACAACTAATGGTGAATAAACCTCATATTTAGCAACTAATATCACTTAAGATTTCAAATAAAGACACATCTTCCGGCCTGCAACACCGAATACAGGTCTCCACTATGTGAAGTAATCAAAAAACCTTGTTGCTACAGACAATTTATAGACTTGCTAAACTTCATCTTTAAAAGACTTCAGATACATATTTCACCATTATCTGTGTAAAAATAAGTAGTATAAATAAGTAGTATACCCATAACAAAAACTAAAACCCTAGCATACCGCTTGGTGAATTAGGGTTCTTTCCGCGGATATTTAATAATAGTAATAATAATAATAATAATAATAATAATAATAATAATATCATTTGATAAAGTCGACCTGGTTGGCGAGTTTGTATAGCGCTGGCCTTCTATGCCCAAGGTTGTGGATTCGATCCCGGGCCAGGTCGATGGCATTTAAGTGTGCTTAAATGCGACTGGTTCATGCCAATAGATTTACTGGCATATAAAAGAACTCCTGCGGGACAAAATTCCGGCACATCCGGCGACGCTGATATAACCTCTGCAGTTGCGAGCGTCGTTAAATAAAACATAACATTTAACATTCACTTTATAAATGCAATTTGATAATTTACATAAAATTAATGAAAGTAAACAATTTTTATTGGTTTCTCAAAAGTTTTGTTCTTGTCACTTGTGGGATTTTAGAAATAAACGATTCAAATATCGTACTGCCTTTATCACCTCTCCTTGCGCCCCCCTACAACAAAATCGACGGCATGTTCTGTCCACAGTCTGTTTTTCAAGCGTCGGAAATCAAACCCGTGCCATCCACAAACAGAAAGCTAGTACGCTATCTCGCGTTAGACTGTTGGAAGAAATATTTAACTCGCATGTTCAGTGAGGCGTAGGTATATATTCGGGGACTCCCTGCTAACTATTTAGGGAGGGGATGTTATTTTGGGGAATGCATACAAACACAGTTGCTGATGTTAACTTTCTGACAGATTGACAATGTTGGGCAACCTGAGCGGATATCCGGCGGCGTCGCTGGACCAGTGGCGCAATTCACACCGCTGCTCTGTGGATTGTTACTTACTTCACTACTGTAAGATTAACGATGCCTCTTTCAGGTTCTTTAGTTGGTTATTTAATCAACTACTAGGGAGCTTAAAACGTGGATGGAACTTTATTAACTACTAGAAAGTTAATATTAGAGGAGAAAAATTCGCTCCGGCGCCGAGGATCAAACTCATGTCCTTGGTTCTACGTACCAAGCGCTCTCACCATTGAGCTACGCCGAAGTTCAATCCACAGCATCGGATCGAACCCCGATTAGCAATTAATATGTCCTTCTTGCTATCCACTGACTACTAATAGTTTAAATAAATTGAATATTAATTGCTACTTTGCGCTGTATTTTACAGAATGTTTACTTTAACCCTCATTACCCATTTTTGACTTACACGCTCAATTGTTACAAATCACTTCAATTAGGATGCATAATTAAACTGTAAAGAATCAAGTTTCTAAAGTCGTATGATTTGTAACAATTTTTGTGATAAGTGCGTAAGAATGATGTCATTTTTAGTTAAAAATTGAAAAAGAAAATCTGTACAAAGCAACTGACAACACATTTTTAGCTTCAGAACACTAGCCAATTAAAGAAATGATACTCCTGAATAGTTCATTCTTTATCTGTAATATTCTTTTACCCTTAAAACTAAAGAAAAATATTATTTTACTAACAACTTCAAATTAGTGTAACTTTGAAAATATTGAGATTAGGACAAAATCTTTTTTGCTTAGAATGTCCGTAAGTGGCGGTAAATGCTTCAATAAAATAATTAAATATTAATAAATCAAATCCTAAAAAAAATAAAATTTTAACAAACTTAAAATGATAGTTACTATAAAACCAACACTAATTAAAAATAAGAAAATATAAAAATATACCAGTAGAGCTTGTCAACAGCACGCAAACCACCCAACAATGCATAATTAGAATTAGAAGATCAACAAGCAATTATAACGGTGTATACAATAATTTTGGCTGGTGTATTATTAAAGTTAGGGGAGTATGGTTTATTACGTGTATTTGTAACTTTAATTCTTCCCCCTCCATAATTAACAGTTGTAGTAGTAGCACCCTGGGCATTAACCTCGTGTGTAAGGGGTTGTTGGTGAAAGATATACCCAACATGAGGTTCTGAAGCAAGTTGTGATTGTACCCGCCAGATGCAGAAGTTGGCAGCACTGAAGTCGCGAGTAACGTGTTTTGCCTCACATTTATAGCCCAGACTGAATTTACGGCCCTCAAGTTCGTTTACATTTGACCTTAAGTAGGTCAGGCTGAGGTTCGAAGAGGTAATAGCTCGTCAACCCCCCATCTGTGCTTCGATAAGTTACGAACTCGCACCTCCCGTGTTGGAAAGACACCCAGGGTGACGTCACTACTTGCATGAGACTGCAGTGAAATGATTATAGACGTGTAAGTACAGGAGCAATACATTGCAGAACGGAACTCTTGCATTTCTGAAGCCTAGGTCAGGTCTGACACTGTGCAAGTAGAAGCTTTTATACAATGGCGCCGTAAACATGAAAATTGTTGAGGTATATGTATCGAAGTTGTTGTATTCTTGTCGGTGTTTAAATTTCAGACCTCCTTTTTTAATGGAGTGTGTAACATTTTATGTCTTATGTTAGATGAAAGCTTCATCGGCAGAGAGAACTATTTAGAGCGCCTGCTAGATTTTTCTGTGTGTTCCCCCCCCCCCCATATGTTGTTATAACCCAGTGATGTCAACTGATGCCCATAGGAGCAAATGCGCTCTTTAGAGCCCAGGAGAGCCTGAGCGCTTTACAGCGGAAAGGAAAGAGACAGACGAAAGAGGTAGTATATGACACTTGGTCGAGCTATGTACAGGGATGGCCAGCACTGATTCAATAGATAAAGGGAAGAGAACTTATTAAAACTATATCCATGTTAATTTTTAGATTTGTTTGAGAAGTATAAGTGCATTATAAGAATGTAAGTTTTAATTTTAATGCTCATTTTTCACAAGTTTGCTTTTTTATTCAAAATAATATTTTCTCAACTTTTTTTACAGAGAAGTGAAATTTTCAGATATGTTTGTTTAGTAGCCTTACAGATACTATAACAATGTTTTCGTAAATCTAATATATCGTAAATACGTATTACTGAAGATAGTGTATTAAAATGTTTGAAAATATTCGCATGGAAAATGTTTGTAAGGAAATGAATTAACAAAGCAAATACTGTTACATCACAAACAAAAGATATGTGTCTATGTGTTGGTAAAACGGCAGCTCTATAGCTTCAGCAGATTTCGAAATAATTTAATATTCTGATAACAGAAAGTTGCGCACCAATATCACCTAAAAGCATAATGCGATAAGAGTTTTATTATGTAATATTAGTTACAGTTAAAACAATTACCTAGACAACTTTGCTTTGTACTATAATATTGTTTTGATTACTTTTATAAGGCTAAAGATACCATCAATATCAATTTCAACTTATCATGTCATATTCAGTGTCTTTCTTTGGGATAACACTTTCTTTATGAATGCTGTGTTTAATTCACTTAGTGCAGTATAGTTGTAGTTATTATGGAATTTGTGTGAATATTCCTTCTTTACTCTTTATTATGTTATTAACGTTTAAAACACAACTGCAATATTAGGCTAAGAAATAGTTGTTAGTACTTTTATTTTACAGACAATATAGATAATAACAAACAGAAAGAAGCCATATGAAAATAACGACATAAAATTTCACGTTCCGTTTGAAGTTTGTGCATCACTGTTTTCTTAATCCAACAAGCTGCTTATTCCTCCTAGCATACCTAGTGCTTAATGCCCGCGCATGACGTCAATGTCAGAAAAATGCGCTTGCTTGTTATAACCTGAGCAACAGTTAATATGCATAAAATAAACTTAAATACGATTTTGTTTTGTCAGTTTTAGTATTAGGACAATTTCGTATCTTAGCAACTACATAATGTATAGTTAGCACAAATTGTGATAAAGTGACATAAGAAGATCGACTCCTAAGGTTCAATTGTAACTAATGATTCCCATCAAAGCGATCTCAAAGCAGTGAACTTGCGCGCATGGAGCGGTTGTCTGGAGCTGTTGCCCAATTTGTCTTTGTTCGCAGAGCGACAATTAAGCTGTGCGAATACTTGCATAATGCACCGCGCAACAGTCAGGGCGTTGTGCAGCGGGAACGCCCGCTGAGATGACGTGGGAACCACGAAACACTGGCATCATGAGGGTCGGTCTTTTGGTGAAGGCTGTAGGCCCCACTCAGTCGGGAAATTGATATAAATGAGTTTATAAGTAACTAGTGGCTTGTGCAGCAAATGCTGCAAACGAAGTTCATTAGACGTTCAAATAAACATTTTTCAGATTTATTTTCAATGAAGAATACCAGACATTCTGAAAGTTATTTGCTTCCATAACAATGAAAGATACTCTCTCTCGAGCCAATACTGAAAAGAACCACGCATATAAATATCTACACCACACCGCCATTAAATATATGAAAAAGACCCAACCCCACTCGATTAATAAGTATAAAAATATTTGATTTTTAATAATATTATCTTACGTAAGTTTTATAGCTTTCAGCAACATATACTATATATACTATATAGCCGCCACTCAGTAAAATATAGAAATCAAAACCTAATTTAACTTATTCTCTACATCTACTTATATAACCCCAAAACGTTTCACTTTCATATCATCAATATAGCATTAATATGTATAATTAATGAAAAATAGTCACGTCATGGCATTAACTACAATAATATTCCATTTCTAATGGTAATAATGTCATCAAACCACCTCAAGTTTTGTAGTTTTTAATATCCAATACACAGCTATACCCAGAAAATTACACACCACAGAATCGAACCTGTAAATTATTTTTAGTAAGTTAAGTTTTTAATAACCAATTTAATTTGAGCTCTAAATATGTCAGCATTTTTGCAGATCGTGGCCTTCGTGTAATATTGTTTACTGTAGTGTGTGTTTTGTTTTATTCTGAAACGCAACACGGCCGACTTGATCCTCGCTTCGCCTCTCCTTTACAAAAAAGCGAAGGGTATACCAAGTCGGCCGTGAATGCTATTAGCTAGTTCTCAAAACTGACGACAGATGAATTTTGGAAAATAGGAAAATTATGTTTAAAAATTGTCATTTCACTGAAAACTACTATTTTTCCGAAAAACTTTGAGTTCCAAGCTTCAAAATGAGGGGTCATTTATTAAAATCCGTCCAGCCGTTTTCCCGTAGTTTCCATTACTAGTTCAAATTATATATATAGATTGGGTTATATGACACCTGGATTTAATAATAGGATTGGGAAAAAACGGAATTTGTACAGCTTTACGATTTGGAGATATTCTACTGTTCGTGAAGTTCCAGAGGTTTTAGCCTCATGATCGGGAAAATTATTTCGGTTAAACCAGGGCTGGGCAGCAAGAGCGGATTCTACTCTCACGGGGAACCAACTGGTTTCTCTTCATCCCCTTTCTTCCCCGCCGAACACCGCGCAGCGTTGATTGCGTGACTGATGAATATTAAGCATCCCCGTTTAGAGACTGGTTCCGCTCCTGATGCCCAGTCCTGGGCTAAACAAAAGCCAATTGATAGAGGAGTACCGTTTTGTTTTTTTCGTTTTGGAAGCTACATGTTTTGAATACTGAACGTGAAGTACCGTCCTGATTATAGCTGAATGCCCCTGTTAATGGTACACCGGCCTTAGAAGTTCAATAAGATGTTGTAAAATGTTTGAAAAAAATATGTTCTTAAAATCTAACATATTTCCTTCATAAAAACGTAGGTACTGCGGATCGAGAAGACGGCCTCCAGATTTATACCTGGGAGCAACAGTAACAAATATAAATGACACTCGGGAATAAACACAGAATAAATATGCGAAATGCCTGTTATTATTCGGTTGAGAAGCTTTTATCATCCAGTCTGCTGTCAAAAAATCTGAAAGTTAGAATTTATAAAACAGTTATATTACCGGTTGTTCTGTATGGTTGTACAACTTGGACTCTCACTCTGAGAAAGGAACAGAGGTTAAGGGTGTTTGAGAATAAGGTGCTTAGGAAAATATTTGGTGTTAAGAGGGATGAAGTTACAGGAGAATGGAGAAAGTTACACAACACAGAACTGCATGCATTGTATTCTTCACCTGACATAATTACGAACATTAAATCCAGACTTTGAGATGTGCAGGGCATGTAGCACGTATGGGCGAATCCAGAACTGCATATAAAGTGTTAGTTGGGAGGCCGGAGGGAAAAAGACCTTTGGGGAGACCGAGACGTAGATGGCAGGATAATATTAAAATATATTTGAGGGAGGTGGGATATGATGATAGAGAATGGATTAATCTTGCTCAGGATGGGGACCAATGGCGGGCTTGTGTGAGGGCGGCAATGGACCTGCGGGTTCCTTAAAAGCCAGAAAGTAAGTAAAAACGGAGGTACAAATATAGAATATTATTAACAAGTTACAAGATTGACAAAATTGCAAAGTCAAAATGCCCTCTACTAAGAAAAGCACAGAACAAGCATTCAGCATCTTCATTAGAAGGTGTTTTCCCAACCATAATACTGAATCCAGTTTTTGATTTTCAGATAAGTCTGTTATTAAATACAATAATGTTAAAATGTTCAGTCTTATGATTATCAATTTAATATTAACATTTGGTAATGCATTCCTTTAATAAATCCATTTTGTTTCTTAAAGACTAAGGACCATATTCTATGACATTCTTAGCGCGGGCTTCCGGTGGATGATCAGCGAACTAACGTTTTTCGTATTCATAAACCAATGTTAACGATATGATATGATATTAATCCTGTACAAATAACCAGTGGATAACCGGGGCTAGTTTAGCACGCTCGTAGCGCGGGCTAGCGAAATGTCTATGCATAGCACCCCTAGAGTTCCATTGTAAAAAATTTAGAGTATCTATATCTTTTTCGTTAATGTTGCCTTTTCGTTTTAATTCTCAGTCTTTACGGGTGATATTCATATAAATAATGTATAAACGTTTTCGTCTTTTACGGCATCATCAGATACAACTTGCTTCTACGATATCTATATTAATTTGAACCTGCATTAATATAATATTAATTAACTACATTGAGTCCTCTTCTTCTTCTTCTCCTCCTCCCTTCTTCTTCTTCTTCTTATTGATGCCAACATAATAGTTAGAAAATAACTGTCAGTTGTAAGACTTGTCAATACCCGAAATTCGAAACGAAGTTGGTAAAAAGATATTTAACCTGAGAGCTAGAAAATCACTATAATCCACTAGCATGTGTAGTAATAGGGGAAAAATGGTTAGGTTTTACCACAGTCTACTATATACAGTCGCGAAGCTCAATATGTAGTAAAAATGCAAACATGGGTAGTTGCCCACCACTAGGATCGCTACTATCGTCTCATCATCGCAGATCTCTCTCCTACCAGACGACAAAATATGTTACACTTTTGTTGTCGTGTTCTTTTGGAAAAATTAACACCTTCCTTCCATTATTGAAATATTAAATGCATAAAGTTAATTTATTATTTTAATGAAGTATATTAAATTCCACCATAAACTCGAAGATACCTGCAAGAAATAGGTTAATATAATTTTTGTTTGTGCAAAACGAACTGAAATTTACTATAATCGCTTCACTCATTCAAGATTATAGCGATAATTAACTATGAAACCAATAAATATTAATTTGCATTTCCCTTTACAACAATAATAATGGAAATATGGATTAATGGAGTAACTTACGTGTACCGGTACTTGTAGTGTAGGCTTACGTAGTTAACAAAGTGGGATGAGGTTAAGCAGTAATATTCACACCAGAATTGGAAATAAAACGTGATCAATAAATTTTATTGTAACAAACTTTTTCTACGTCTCTAGTAAAGTAACAAATAAAAATAACAACAAAATAACAGCTATAATTAAAAACATATCCTTTGAAAAAAAAAAAAGTAGGCCTAAGCAATAATAATCCCACCAGAATTGAAAATAAAACGTGATCAATAAATTTCATTAAAACAACTTAATTTTTCTACGTCTCTAGTAAAATATTATTATTCCAATTATTGTATTTTAGCCATTAACATTTTCATTACAACCAATAACGAACATTTCACAAGCATCAATGTGAAATACGCAACGAGCTAGCATTCGATGGAAATACGACACAGTCCAAAGTCGACCGCGGACAGTCTATTGTTTCTAGTTGCTAACCGCTTGGAGCGCTTTATCACGAGATTTGCAAAAAATCATCTCAAACTTGCGACTGTATATAGTAGACTGTGGTTTTACCCTTACGGTATTAAGTAAGCTGACCCGGACTATACTCTGTGTCCACAGCTTTATTTCTCTTCCGAAGGGGTCGTGCTAAGAATTCTTACCGCCCTACCACGGCAGGGATTACTTCCTGGTCTTGATGGCCCTACGCAACATGAGTTGTGTACGCATCATCCAGTACAGGCGGGATGCCTCCTAAAATACACAATCTCGCTGTTTTCAGCAGGCCTGTTTGGCGCCTCTCGACCTCCGAGCACACAGGCGGGGATCCAAGTAGTTCAAGATCGCTAGTAGTATTTAAAGCTGGGAAACTCTATCCGCCAGGGCTGCCCAGTGCCAGCACCACGGAACTGTCCAGTTGTAGCTGCTTTTAATAAACTAACAATTCGAAGTTGGCCCGACCGTAGCCTCCTCAGCTGACAGCTTCTAACTAAAGACACAGACAAAACTTGTTCAAAGCGGAATCGCAAGGGATCGAACTTAATTTTCAAACTCAACTTTTCCGCATTATACACAATTACGAAATCTTAAGACATTTTATTAGGTAGGCCTACATTACAGTTGAGATTGTTTTTTTTTTACTTGGTTATTTAACGATGCTGTATCAACTACTGGGTTATTTAGCATCAATGGAATTGGTGACAGCAAAATGGTATTTAACGAGACGAGATCAAGGATTCGCCAAAGGAAAAATCTGGGAAATTAAAAACGAAAAGCCTCTTATTCACTACATAAAAAGATTGTTGACAAAAATTGTGTAGTTAACGTTTGCATTGTGCATTCAAATTACTTTTTTCTTTTTCTGAGGGCGGGGGGACAATTTATTCTACAGAGGTAGATGAGGAAATTTCTACCATTTACCCTTGTAATACAAAATTTAAAAAATATATATATTTATTAAGGAAAATAGTTGAAAGAGCATGATATTGTAAACATGAGTTTCAGCAATAAAATAAAAGAGAGAGAACATGAAAATGTTAACAAGTTTATGAGTTAAGAGGGAAACGCTTCATCACTGCACAGTGAACTGCCACCTTTTTGAATTTTGAAAAAAAAATATATATATATATATATATATATATATATATATAATAGCACAGGGATAGTGTTTCACACATACCAATTTTCATTATTGTACAAGATACAGTAATGGAGAAAAAAAAATGTTTAATATTTCCAAAAAATTTACTGCTGTAAGCTGTACCTAACCCCTTAAGCCAGCGTTTCTCAAACTATGGTCCGCGGACCACCTGTGGTCCTCGAGGTCTGCCCTTGTGGTCCTTCAAAAAAGACAGAAGAAAAAATAAAATTCAATCGAATTGCGTGTCCCACTATAGCTGTAAATGACACATGGCAATCACTTTTCACTTATTCTCCCAGTACTGACATTTTATGAAATTTATTACCCTATCCATCTATCGACTTCCCACTCTACTCTCAGCAACAAAAGAGGGATTTAAAGCACTATGAACGTGGTGTTTCTCGCCAATTTTCCGTGCAAATCTGCCGCTTTGCCTGTTACCAGCTAGGGGCCACCCGAATTCATAACAGGACCAAAGTACCGAACCTCTTCATGTATTTATGACTTTCTTAATAGTTTTGCTGACACCCAGTCTGAACATTGAAATGGCCACGTATTGTACGTCGTACACCGATAATAGCACATGCAAAATTACATTTTCACTTGTTAAAAATCGGGCATGTTTCTGCATTAATTTTTTTATTTCTGTTTTTGGAAATGACGGTATCAGAAATTTTATTCTATTAACATTAACTTAATTAGTTAATACTAATATAAAATTAATTGAATTAAATTAATTTTAATTAATTATTTCTACATTAAAATGTAAGTATACTGGTATTAAAATATGCTACATAAATTATTTATTTATTTATTATTTTGCTAATAATTGTAACATAAAATATAAATAAACAGAAAAACTATAGCTCGTTTCTGAAAGAGTTGAACTCATGCTCAGGGTGGGATTCCTGAATTGAAATTAAGTATGTAATACAATTTTTCAATTTTTACAAAATCCATACATATCTTTTTTAAATTTAATACTAGAACTATTAGAATTGACAAGATTAGGATAATTAAATATAAATTTGTTATATATTCTTGGGCCTAAATTACTACTATGATTAAATACTGTAACAGTGTTGCATTTTGGTTCAAACAATCTTAAAGAATTCATACCTTTTGCTTCATAACTATGAGAATACAATTCAAAATTATTTCGATTTCTATGTATGAATTTTATTAATACAGTATAATAAATTTGTCTTACGTTAAGTACATTAAAGTCTAAAAATAAATTTTGAGATGGAAAATCAATAGGTTTATGAAGACATATTTTAATTATTTTCTTCTGTATTAAATAAAGTGCATTAAAATTGGATTTAAATGAGCTACCCCATCCTACAATTCCATACATAATTACGATTGAAATACTGTAAAGTTAAATATATTGTGCGTAATAAACTTATTGGCAAGTAATTCCTCAATAAAACAAAATAATATACTATTTTACGTAATTTATTACAAAGGTAATTAATGTGTTAGTTCCATTTTAAATGATTATCGAAAATTATGCCTAAATACTTAACTGATAAATTTGCTTTCGAAGTGAACAAGTGTAAGGTGGTCCGCGGAACTGTTCTGACTTATAAAAAGTAGTCCCCACTTCAGAAAAGTTTGAGAAACGCTGCTTTAAGCAATTTATGCAAGCTGAAGAACATTTTACAGTACAATTTTAAAACTGATGCCCACGTGCATCAACGTCGGTTAGTGTAACCACCAGTTAAAATTGTCATCTAACCTCTGGTTAAGCATTTTTACAGTGGATCGACCTCGGTTACGACTTAAATAGGAGGTTAACCACAGTAATCTATAACCGGCCATTTTCGAGCGGTTAAAGGAGATAACCAGTGATTAGTAGAGCAAGTAAAGCAAAATGGCGGCCAGAGCCACAGATGTTTACTTCGAAGACGATTATTATTGTACAGTACTTGAATTACTTGGATAGAGCGTGGGCGTGAAGTTTCTTTAGTGGAAAGAGAGAATCTTTACGAGGAATTGGGTGACAGAAAATTTCAGGAGGGATTTTGTTTATCAAAATCTACAAATGGCTCACTTGCAATAACTCAAAAACAGTCATATTTCTTCTGTTGATCAGCTCCTTATGTTAAGATTCTATGTAACTGTTATTTTCTGTATTTTAAGAGGGAATACTTGAATATCTCTTTCTCTGTCACTGGCTGAACAAAGAGAGGTTATGGATGGATCTTAGGATAATGAACAGTAACCTGGTGTAAATGGGATCTTGGGTCTTACACACATTTCTACTAATCTTCTGCATCCTTTTCCTTTATGGATATTCCTTCTTTATTATATAATATATTTAAATCTATTAAGTAAGTCTATCGATACTTAACCTCACATTGGGATATAATCATTTTTGCATTCAATTTTCTGTTTTGTACGATTTTAACCTAACAGTAATGAGAAACAAAGAAATGCAACTCGCAAATATAACAGCGCCCAAAGGCAAACAAATGCAACGCGAAAATGTAGGACATGTTCACTTCGATGTAGAACGGAGTGAGCGCAGTCGTTTTTAGATGTTGACTATTATCTTTGCTGTGGTATGAATGCTTTCCTTTAGTCATTTTGTAGAAACAGTGTACCATCATAGACTTTGCTCTGGTTAAATGAAGTGTCAGCTAACTATGTTTAAGTAATCGGTGATTATGAATGGTGCACAGAAATTACATTTTAACCACGGTTACTGTTTAACCGTCGTTTCGTAATCTATGATTACTGCGTTTTTAACCGATGTTGATGCACTTCGCCGTGAGAGTACAGACACGCTTGTAACCCAAAACAGGAAACCTGCTAACAGCAATATAACCGACCGGCGCGGCGCCTCTAGTACGCAGACGCGTGTCTGACGATAATGCACGGCGGACAGACTGGTTGCAGGCCCAATTATTAGCAACGGATGAACGCTGGTCAGTTTCTGCAAGTAAAAAAGCAAATTAACAGTGTTGCCAAACCGGTTTCGTGGAGACCTGCGTCTTTTGATATTGCGACTGGAAACACCGTCAAAATACACACGAGTTGCTGAGGGGGAGGGGCCACATTCCATCCAGGGCAGCAGGTCAGCCGAGCGAGCGGCGCTCTAGCGGCCCGCAGACCATGGATGGCTGGCGTCACGGTTATACGTATTGCTATGCTAGGCATTTAGTAATACAGCGATGAAATGAGAATGCTGAGGATGGCAGAGTGAGTAGAAACAAATCGTTAGTGGCGACTAGTTGAGTTCACTCAAGAAGAGACTCTAGTACAGCGAAACCTCTCTACCCTGGATACGTATGGGCTATTCCATCTCAAATCGACCGAAATATAGAGAGAATTGACCTTGCAATTTTCTGTCCGTAGACAACTGTGATACAATGCTTTGTGCAAAGTTTGAGGCATCAGAACTTCATAGTGTTTAAATTTAAAATATTTAAATTTATCGTATTTTCATAAAATTAGCAACTTTAAACTGTTGTGGCTCTGAAACCCTTTCACCCAATGATCAAAATCATGGTTTATTATGACGCTGAGAACTTAAAGTTTATATACGTCCGTTGATGTGACATATTAATGAATTTAAATACTATTATAGTCACAATCATGCCATGGTATGAAAGAAGTATTTGGAGTGAGACGAACTCGATAGCTCAGTGGTAGAGCGCCTGACCGAAGTACAGGAAGTCGCTGGTTCGAATCCCGCTCGAGGTTGTGGAATTTTTCTTTCATGCCACGGCATGACTGTGACTATAATAGTATTTAAATTCACAATTTTTCTTACTTTTTATGGAAATGGAGAAATTTAGATTTTTCTTCATTCAGACGCCTTTGCCCACGAAAAAATATTTTTAAAATATATGGTTAGATTCCACATTGAAAGTACAAATAAACACATTTTTTACTGGTGCACCGTTGATAAGAAAGTATTGAAAATATCAAATAAAGAAAATAAATAGTACGCGCGTGAACTAACCAGCTGACTGTGAGTCGGGAGCTAGCCTAGGGAAGCAAGGCCAGAAGACGTAAACACGTGATGTGTCGTCTAGTAGTCATGGCTGGACTAGCTTTATCACAAGTTTTTATAAACACAGGAGTAAAATGACGCCCAATGCTCGCTTATCTTCATCTCTCGGCCAGTGCGTGCGGTACTGCGCCGTTCAAGTCAAGGCGAAACTTATTGCCGAGCCACTAAGCAAACAATGCCGAATCCCTCTTAATAATGCAAGGTTTTTTTTCTCAATAATTTTTACATTTTTACAAATGGGCAAAAAGCCTAAAAGTAAGTATAATCAGATTTTCTGTGTCTCTGTATGCAATAAAAATAAGGATTACTTCTTAACATAACCTACCAAATGTCAGCTTCAAAATAAGCTCTCGTTCAATGTTCTGCAGTAAACGGTTCCAGAGTTCTAAGCGCTGAAATAGGCTTGTTTTTATAAACAACGCTAAATTTGTCGCTCAATAGTACGAAAACTGTTTGACTTTCGATAGTATATTTTTGAAAATGCACTCTCCTCAGCATCTTGTATAAATAGGGAAAAAATTAGAGTATTAAAAAATGCGAGGTTTTTTATTGATCGATTTCATATGGAATAGCCCGTATGGTTCATTAAAAATTGTTCAACCTAACGGGGTGCCCAAGGTAGAAGAAAGTACCGGGAAATCATCATCTTTTTACTAACATTTCTAATATTAACCTGGCTATACCTTTGGATTAACGGTTGAGAACCGCAAACACTATGTTACCCTCTTCCACGACCGGAGTTTGATGATACTGGTGTAAAATACAAACAAATCACTTTACTAGGTATAGGAGGGAAGAAAAGTAGTGTATACACTTACGTAAACTAGGAACTACTGTATTACGATTTTCAGTTTGGTAATTTTCGTTAGGTTTTATTTACTCGAAATACAGTACAGTATTAACAGTAAGTGTTTTTACCCAGTAAGTGTTGTGCGGGCAAATGGCGGTCACATAGAGCACCATTTTTAATTTTGATTATCTGAAAGGTCATTTCCTAATTATTATTAATTTTGCCAACATTCAGTTGCTGCATTTTGAAGTAATAAATTGTCTTAAAAAACCACATTTTTCACATAATTGTGTATTGACCTCCATAAGATTTTAATTGAGCCTCAAAAAACATAATAAAAAGTCCTGCTTATCTTTAAAGTCTACTCTTTGCAACAGTGTATTCATTATAAATTAATGTTATGTATTTCCGAAAATAGAGTATTTCTAATTTTGTGCCGTTTTTTGGGCCCACTGTGTATATAAACAGATTGAAGTACTCCGATATTGCTTTGAATTTTTCTTAGTATTGGAAAATTTCAGTTATAATTTGTTTAAACTGCTCATCGTGTTGTGTGTCCGCCACGCTTCCTACATTTGTCAGAGCACGTGCACATACTAGCAGTATAAGAAAACCCAAACTTGGCACATCTCCGCGCCCTTCAGACGCTTTATTTACTTGCCCCACACCGCGACAGAAATACATTTTATACCCTGTCCTTACACCCGCTATGCTAAATCAAGCGAATTTGCTGGCGCAATAATTCCGCAGCGTTGGACAAAACAAAACTCGATTTCTTTTCTTGTTCTTCTCTTACCTTTCCCGTTTCTTCCGTTCGTTAACCCCTTTACATCTTGTTAAATTGTGTGAATTTTGCTCATGGCCAGGAGCAGGTATTTATTTTTTTATTGGGTTATTTTACGACGCTGTATCAACATCTCTGGTTATTTAGCGTCTGAATGAAATGAAGGTGATAATGCCGGTGAAATGAGTCCGAGGTCCAGCACCGAAAGTTACCCGGCATTTGCTCGTATTGGGTTGAGGGAAAACCCCGGAAAAAATCTCAACTAGGTAACTTGCCCCAACCGGGATTCGAACCCCGGCTACCTGGTTTCGCGGCCAGACGCGCTGACCGTTGCTCCACAGGTGTGGACTAGCAGGTATTTATGGAGATTAATTTTATCATTTGTGTTTTGTTGGAGATTGATTTGTACTCTTGGCGGAGATTAATGGAAATTTTGGAAAATAGAATTATATTGAAATTGGAGTATTAACTCAGTATGGATATTCCGTTCCAAATAAAATAAATAATCCGTGGCGCTACAGCCCGTGAAGGGCCTAGACCGAACAGCCGGCTGCTGGCCTCACACCCACATGCCGAAGCAGAGGTGGACGATCATCCAACCAGAATGGAGGTATCGTATGGTTAGCACGATGATCCCCCAGCCGTTATAGCTGGTATTCGCAACCGGATTTCGCTACCTATCGTAGCTCCCCAAGTGCATCACGATGCTGGGTGAGCACCGGTCCCATACACTGGCCGAAATTCCATGAGAAAATTTCTTCCCCCATGAGAATTCGAGTCAGCACGCATTCCGTAACGCGAGTCCTAGGCAGGATGCCTTAGACCACGACGCCACGGCGCGGGACTTACTTTCCAAATAATTAACATTAAAGGTTCGTTGGATTCTGGTAAAGATGGGGTATGGCCAATAGACAATATTTGTTGGATTGAGACTGTATTTAACACACATTCATTAAAAAACAAAAAAAATTTGGAGCCTCAAATTAACACTTTCAAATTATTAGTGAAATGTTGAATTCTCCGTCTTTTGAGTTCACTAATGTAGTCAGAACACCTGGAATACCATGTAATGTAGCCTACTTGGATATATAGCAAATTCAAGTGAAAAGAAAAATCCGAAAAATAAATCCCGAATATGAAATTCACTATAAAACGACGCTATAGTAATAATTCGCGAATGTGTTCATATTTCGCGATTTGTCGCGATTGTTTTATCCACATATTATTAATCAGAATCACTTAATTCGTAAAAATGAGTAAAAATCTATTGTATATCTATTACATCGTGATTTTCACTATCTTCATAAATACCCGAATCTGCTCATGTCGAAGTTTGAGCGAAGTGTATACTTTTGACCAGTGATAGGCCAATCCATCTCGATGGCCACATGAGGTCCCCTAAATTAATTTTTGCACCCCTTTAAAATAATAATAAATGTAACGTAATGCTTAAGCAGGAAATTAAACGCAGAATAAATATAATAAATGCCTGCTATTATTCGGTTGAGAAGCTTTTGTCATCCAGTCTGCTTTCAAAATATCTGAAAGTTAGAATTTATGTTCTGTATGGTTGTGAAACTTGGACTCTCACTTTGAGAGAGGAAGAGAGGTTAAGGGTGTTTGAGAATAAGGTGCTTAGGAAAATATTTGGGGCTAAGAGCGATGAAGTTACAGGAGAGTGGAGAAAGTTACACAACACAGAACTGCACGCATTGTATTCTTCACCTGACATAATTAGGGACATTAAATCTAGACGTTAGAGATGGGCAGGGCATGTAGCACGTATGGGCGAATCCAGAAATGCATATAGAGTGTTAGTTAGGAGGCCGGCGGGAAAAAGACCTTTGGGGAGGCCGAGACGTAGATGGGAAGATAATATTAAAATGGATTTGAGGGAGGTGGGATATGATGGTAGAGACTGGATTAATCTTGCTCAGGATGGGGATCAATGGCGGGCTTATGTGAGGGCGGCAATGAACCTCCAGGTTCCTTAAAAGCCAATAAGTAAGTGAGTAAGTTATTTATCATCTGATATCTTCTTCTACCCCGAACTTGTTTTCCTCATTCACCATTCCTTCCACTGCATCCTTCAGTAGACAGTTTCTTCTCAGCCAGTGACCCAACCAATTCCGTTTCCTCTTCCTGATCAGTTTGAGCATTATTCTTTCTTCACCCATGTCAGTAAATCTATTGTCTTGAACCTGTCGCATTTAAGCACACTTAAATGCCATCGACTGGGCCGGGATCGAAGCCACAACTGCGAGCACAGAAGTCTACACATGGCGACTATATAGAAATTGTTGATGTAATAATTATAGTAATGGATTATGTAAAAATGTATTATTGAGGCATGAAAAAGCAATAATTGATATTGTAAAGAAAATATGTAAACTGTAATAAATTTATTATTTATCAACACGTACAATAAAATAAATGTAAGCATTTTTACATAGTATGTAGTCAGTGGGATTCATACCCCTTGAGACAACGGGTACGCGTACCATAGATTGAAACCACTGCTTTAGGAAGGCTATATTGTAAGAAGATTCGAAGCATGTATTTCATTATCGACGTACATATCTTTATCTCCGAATAAGCTTTGCAGTTACTGTTAGATAATTGAAGAACTAGGCATTGTCATAAATAAATCTCGTATCTTCTCGCACAAGAATATTTGCAAACCCAACGTTGATGTGATCGCATCCTTATGCCGGGACCCGAATCTTGGCCCTTAGGCGTACATTAAACCCTCAACATTTGTCGGGTATTAAACAGGGACATAATTTTATTTTTACTAATATTTTTAATATTAACTTGCCTATACCTCTGACTCAACGCCGTTTGGTACCCCCTTCTACGACTGGAATTGATACTGGCGTAATATACAGTACAAACAAATGACTTTACTAGGTATATGAGGGAAGAAAAGTAGTTCATCCATTTACGTAAACTAGGAAATATTGCGCTTTTGAGTTTAATCATTTTCATTAGGTTTTTGTTTAATCAAAATACAGTACAGTATTAGCAATAAGTGTTTTTAGTCACGAACTGAGCTGTCCATGTGGACGTATTCATTATGCAGTGTATATTATACTGCCTACAGCACATTAGCGTACAATACAGAGAATGAAGTTAAATTGAAAAATAATCATAATATGGATATTTAAACACATTTTTTGTAAATGGTGGCCGTTCATTTCGATACAGGCTTCAGTTCTAATGTGGATATTATCGCACTATAGACTATTGTACTTAATTCCAATTACCAGTTTCGTTCTTCGTACTAGTAACTCATGTTGAAATAATTCTGTACCTACTCTATAAAAGAGTACCTTACGTACTATAAATTCAGTCTTCACTTCTGCCCGATCCGAAAAGATAAAATTACCCAGACATGCTACCTACTGTCCGTCCAAGTGGTTACGTCGTAGGGTCGTAGAAAGGACGGAAATCACGTGACAGTTAATTACTTAACGAGACCCTTTTATTTAACTTATTTTAAGCAGTTGTATGGGTATAATATTACGTAGACGTCCAATTCCTAACAAAAATTAATGTTCTCAGAAAAGAGCTAAGACAATCCAGCCACTAGCCTTTACAGAGAGGCGAATAGAAGCAGGTGGGGGAAACCGAGGTGCGACGTAGGCAAATGGGCGACAGTACCTGTGAGAAAGTGATTCAATATTGAAAGCTCTTTCGTCACTGGAAAACGCGAACATATTTTTGGAACGTAGTGTTTAATTTGACCGTATAGCTACTATGACTGTATATGCGGTCTTAGATCTGTGTGGAGGACGGTTGAACTTCATTAGTAGAAGGGGTGGGAGTCAAGTACATTCAAAAACTCAGGTACAATAAAAATTGAAGTAAAAATAAAATGATGTCCCTGTACAGTATATTTAGAGAAGCTAATGTTGTGGAAGCCGGTCTAGAAGTGGCGAGTATTTGCAAATCTCTTATGTACCCCAACGTGTGCGTGTGATGGGACTCGAACCCTGGCGCTGAGACGTGCACGCGGCAACTCACGCGTGAGACTGTTGGGATAGGTCAGGCAGTGTCGGGGGAAACTAGCTGCGCGCCGGCAAGGTCGCCGTCCGAGGGGGCGGGTTTTGGCAAACCAGCCGCTGCTTGCCGCCCGGCGCGGGAGCGCTGCCCTCATTTATGCAACGAAGAACCGCTTAGCACGGGGAGCGAGCCTGCCGTGGCGAACTTCGTGAAAATTGTGGCTGTCAATCTCTGCTTTTATAACAAAACTTGGCAACACTGAAAGAATTATTTTAAAGGGTTTTTTCTTACGAAAATGTGACATCGTATGAGCTATTCCATCTGAAATCGACCGAAATATAGAGAAAATTGACCTTACAATTTCTAAATACGATGAAACTTTTTTTGTACGCAAGTTTGATTATGTTCGGGCCGTCAGTTTTGTCACATTATGAAGTTCGCACGAATTTTAATTTTCTGTGAATATTCGAATCTAGAATTAGCCTGTTATTTGTGTTTCAATTATCCGGCAAAATCTCGTTTGTGGAACTGGCCTGGTGCCGGTTAAGAGGCATTCTACTGTATTACTTTCCAAACGTTGGTAAGCCTTCATTTACACTGTCATGGCTTCCCAACACGCTGTTCTCCGTGATTTGGCCCAGTTGTCGAAAATAGAATATATTAAGGAAATTACCCCCAAACTAAATACAGCTTGTTTTGCTATTAGATCTATGAAAAAGATAGTAAATATCAATACCTTAAAAACAATATGCTTTGCATACTTCCACTCGGTAATGAGTTTTGGAATAATATTCTGGGGAAATTCCACAGATAGTAACAGTATATTCCTATTACAAAAAAGAGTAGTTAGAATAATGGAAGGTGTCAAATCTAGGGAATCGTGTAGGACTATTTTCAAAAACTACTAATAATGCCCATGGCTTGTCAGTATATCTTTTCATTAATAATCTTCCTCGTATGTAATCGTGAAAACTTTGTAACTAATTCAACAGTTCATAGCATAAATACACGTCAAAAAAGGAGTGCGTTATATGGCAGTAAAAATTTTTAACAGCCTCCCTATCGATATAAAAAATGAAACTCAAAACATAAAATTATTTAGGGCCACATTACAGAAGTACCTAATTTCTCACGCCTTCTATTCTGTAGGTGAATTCATGACATTCAATAAGACTTCATGAAATTGATACTAAAACTTTGTGTTGTACTAGTAGATTATATTGTAAATCTCGTCTGTATATATTTCATCTAGACTGTGACTATAAATTAAGACTTTATAATAGTATTAAGTTTTTTGACTTGTTCCATGTTCTATCTGTAAAGCAATGTATGAATACCATGGAATGTTAATAAATACAATACAATACAATAGAACTATAGTAACGATAATCACTAAATTTGCATTATGTCTTTCTATTCAGTGTTTTAATTGGATTTTATTTCCTTGTTTCAGGTGAGTGAGTCAACTTTTTGGATGCCTAGCATTCCGAAGCAGACCTTCATGGACTGCTGTATGTATTACATTATCATTTTTTCAATTAAAATTAATGCACGTACTGTGATGGAAGGAATGACTTGTTATATGGACAGAGAGCCAGCGTGTGCTTTTTTTTTTATACAAAATTCGTTACATTCAATTGACATTAAATGAAGTTAACATTATTTATTTTGAGGACGATAGCCTTTCTTTTCACAAATTCAGCTGAAATGAAGATTTATCATCCTCCGACAGGAACAAGGTGTAGGTCCCTTGTGTTTGGTCCCTGACGTTTCATTTCTAATAGCAGACTTTAACGGGAAAATTTGTAGTGGGCAAGAATATGTTTCAGGTTTTGCATCTGTCATGTTGACGATGCTGGGGTAATGATGACTTCTCTTTAAAGGGGCCTAGGTTTAATCCCAGATGTTTGATGTTTGCTATGGGAGAAGCTGCCCTTATGATTTGAAATACTGTATACGTATAAACTAAACTACAGGTGAATGTTTAGTAATATAAACTAAGTTTATTTAAAAAAATTGGAAATGGTTCCATTTTGTGTGCTCAAAATATAACTGGGATAGATTACACAGGCCTGCGAGGAAAAAAAAATTGAACAATTTTAGCTCTCCTTTATGTAAGACTTAAAAATAGCACATCGCGCACCATTTTTACACAAAACTATATTTTATGTTTTATATTATTAATATACTTGTGATTTTTCTGCATCCAAAATCCAATTCTCTAACGTAAAATTTTGTACTAACTTGTTGTTGGGGATCAGAAAGATAATCTAGAAGGCTGTGCGATGTAGAGTGTTAAAGTCCTGAAGAGTTTACTTGTTTGAAGTCAGTGATTTCATAAGAGATTTAGGGTTACGCTTTAGATTAAAATAAATAAATTTTCTGGCACCAGAAACATTTCTTCGTTGGTACAGGAGTAGAGAAGAGGATTTGACTCCCTACTTTTCATAAGAGAGTGGCTTAGTATACTGCAGTGATATTCCTGGTTTGGTACAAAAGTTTAACGTTCAATACTAAGTTGATGAATGGAGACTTTTATCGATTCCTCCAAAAGAATTCTGAAGGCAGTGATCAGTGCTTTTGCACAAAGGCAAGAAGCATGCTTCGTTACCTGTTGGTCATTCGCTACACCTTGAAGAAACTCATGAGAATCTTGAACTGGTTATTACAAAGATAAAATATAAAGATCATAACTGAATGATCTGTGGAGATCTGAGACAGTTGTGCATGCTTCTTGGTCAGCAGGCTGGATATACTAAATTTTCATATTTCCTCTTTGAATGGGACAGAAGAGCAAGAAGCAGACATTGGGAACAAAAACACTGGCCACAAAGAACTTATCTTGAACCTCACACGGGAGGAAAAGCAACGAACGCAACTTCACCATGAAGAGAAAAAAGGCGGTATAAAGCATTTAACTAAATTTTAGTTGTTAATATTATGACCAGGCTTCGAGACTTTGGACCCGATACAATAAGTTTACTGTGCATGCACTATAGGTTGTTGACTCGCTGCAGGTAGATAGAGATGTTTTGAGGTAACAATGATCCTATTTAGAGTAGAGTACGGTAGTATGGGGAAACACACATATGTACATTCTGAAAGTAAATATACATTACACAATGATAATGTCAAAAGAATGTGAAAAGCATTTATTCTCCTGTCTTTTATAAGCATTTGTGTTTAATTATACACAGTGTTAATTGTGGAAATAAGCATGTAGCAATTTTAGTTTTTTCATTTATCCTATTGGTCGTCTTTAGGAAGTGCAGTTACAGTACCGAATTGCAATGTACTACAAGATACATTCTCAGTGTCTCAAACGTAAATCTTTTTCGATTATCTGCCAAAGTTTGTACTGTAGAAAGCTGCGCTCTACGTCGCATGACGTGATAGGAGCAAAACGAAAAAACCTAACATCAATGCAGTCTCTGAGAGACAGTCCTTTATTTTCGGGTGACTCTATGTCCACTAATTTGCTGTTTATATTACACAGTGTTCCATATCCGTTATTTTTACATAAAATTGATTTCCACTTCTGTTTTACACGTTCAGTAACCAGTGTACTTGGTGTTTCATTAATTCTCTGCATCATTTTCGAAATTAATTTGAGGTTTTCCGGCATCTCTTGCTCTGACTTCTCTAACCGTGTAATAATTTCAGACATAGTTGGTATGAAAACCAAATTATTCGTCAGAACCTTCAAATCCAGAGCAACTTCCTTTGCGTATTTGTTGGCATTCATTCTACAGTACCCCCACAGACTGTACGCTTTAGCACTATACTCAGTACGGCGTTATGCGGATTTCCCATTGAACTGCTCTATTGGATCTGAAGTCTCGAAGCCTGATTATGACAATGTAATAGTTTGTGTGTAGTATATCTTCAATATTTGTCACGGAACATTTTTCACTTCATCACCTTTCCATATTAAATTCAATAACGCTACATTCACATTGCTAAAAGTGCCAAAAATGGTACATGATAGAGAAAATTTGAGCTCAGTTTTGGATTCAGCACCTCAAGAAACCTTAAATGTAGCAGAAATTTATAGCAAATTTTATGACTTAATTTTTCAGGCCTATGTTATGTGAATATAAGTTAGTTAAACTACATACGATATTATTTTGTACCGTTACGGAAGTCCAGTTATGTGTCGTATATCACGTCTGCTGCTAGGTTAGGACAGTAGAGTGCGGTCATTTACATCTCTAATCATCACAAGGTCTTCCGCAGTGAAAGGAGTTCCCACTCTCAAGGAACTTGAACAAATGTTGATATCAGACTAAAAGAGCTAAATTTATGTTTGTTTTCTTATCACGCAAATTAGTCTGTTTATATCCCTTTTTGTCCGATGTGCGTACTTGAGGTCATACCAACTAAACATCAAGGCTTGGAAGTTTCCATTATTCCCGTTAAATTAAGATACTAGTGGCGCATTGAAAAAAGATTTGGGGTACAAGATGCTCTCTTGTCAAATCTGACGTAGAAGCAGAACTCCAGACTCGGTCTGCAGACGTGTTACTGTACTCTGGCAGTGTCGGGTATGGGTAAGAGAAAACCAACTGTTCTGTCTTCGCAGGACCTGGTGCCTGCCATATATCATCCCATTCATTAGGTTAACATTCGGCTTGTCAAACGTAAACGATCTACATATCTTTGTTATTGCTCTCCCCCAAACAGTCAACATAAACAGTGCAAAGTTTAATTGCATCCCTAATTCGGAAATGAGGAAGCGCTCTTGTAACATTTAGGCAACAGTGAAACGGGGGGATTGTAATAGCTTTATCACATGCTGAAGTGATGGGCCTATTATCTATATATTTTTATGCTCGACCATGCCAAAATGTAGTAATTATACACCTGGTAGCAGCCCTTTAATTCATGTCATTAAAGTACACCTACTAATTAAAGTACAGGTGTTCAGCCAATGACAACTCAGCTTACAGGTGTTCAGCCAATGACAAGTCAGTTTTGTACCGTTATAAAACCGCAAGTATCGATTATTCTCGGATATGCAATCGAAAGAGAATTAGCGAAAAGTCACGGAGGCTGGAAATCCAATATTGTCGCAGAAGGTTATGTTCTGTTACTATAATAATTAGCGTTAATTGTAAATAATGTTCAAATAAATTCAATTTGTCATCTCGTTTTTCAATGTCGAATTCATTAATCAAGGTTATATCAAGTTTAACGGGATTACATAAAGGTCAGTGACATTATTGTTTCTCGGAAAAAATCAATACTTTCGCGTCTGCGCACATCTGACAATTCACGACCTAGAACAAGGTCACTTCCGATCTTGTCAGATACAAATAAAATGTATACATCTGAATAATTTCAAGTTAGAAATATGGTCGAGCATAAAAAGTCGTATGAAACTTGCCTATAATGGTAATTAAGACGCTCGTATGAATATTATGAAACTCGCTTGCGCTCGTTTCATAAATATCCATACTTGTGTCTTAATTACTATCATTATAGGCTCGTTGCATAATGTGCTATTATTTCAGTAGATTATTTTACGACGCTTTGTCAACATCTTAGGTTATTTAGCGCCTGAATGAGATGAAGGTGATAATGCCGGTGAAATGAGTCCGGGGTCCAACACCGAAAGTTACCCAGCATTTGCTCATATTGGGTTGAGGGAAAACCCCGGAAAAAACCTCAACCAGGTATCTTGACCCAACCGGGAATCGAACCCGGGCCACCTGGTTTCGCGGCCGGACACGCTAACCATTACTCCACAGATGTGGACCCTATTATGTATATACACATTGTTTTAAACTATGTAATAATTTATATGGTAACTTAATTGCACACATTAAAAATAATACACAATACAATTAAAATACACAACAATAATAATAATAATAATAATAATAATAATAATACATAAAATAACCAAATTAATAAGCGAATCTAATTTTCTATAACAACACACATAAATGTATAGACCCTACATAAGTTTCACATTGATACTGATGACTTTCAATTCACTCTCATCTCACTCACTGCACTGGCACTATGACACATTTCACTGACACTTTAGAACACATTTCACTGACACTATATAACATATTTCACCAAAACTATAGAACACATTATAAATTATCACTGATCTATTGAATCTAATTGCGTCATTATAAAATTAATTTTACAAAATGACTTTCATTCGGCATATTAAATTGTTCACTCGCTTCTGACTGCATAGGCTATAAGCTACATAATACAGTATTTTCATTTGGGAAGCTTAACGTTATTCGTTATTTCCGATTTTACGCAAAAAAAAAAAACATAAAACTTTGATCTGAATCATGTTTCCTATTAAACACTTACTATATTGAAGTGCACGCCGATGTTAACCCAATGAGTGGGACGATAATGAGTTTTATGATGAAATATAATGATCTACTTTGTTATAATATTTTTATAGGAAATTGAATTACAACGAAGTTAGCAAGTGAAGATGGCTGATTATCAAGCTTTGTCACGTGACTGTGAGTGCAGAATATTCTAATGGGTTACCTTCCAACTTGAGGTACACGACGACAACATTTCTGCTAGATGTTTCAGATTTTAACCTGTATCACGTGAGTTCACGTCTAAAAATTCGTGTCGGAAATAGTCTAGATAAGGATTGAACACGAGACGCTTCAAGGATTGGAAGCGTCACAAACAGAAACAAACAAACAAAAATAGTAAAGGACCAGAGAAATTACAGAAAGGAAGGTAAAAAAAATAATAAATCTTTATACTAAAGCGAAGCATAAAAAATGGTCTACAATTAATAGTATATGTTAGCTATACCTACATGTATAATTGCAAAGCTTTGTCTTTTTTTTTTTTTTTCTTTCTTTTTCCATCACCGGCTTGAAAAATAACAAACTTCAATGAAACTGCCGATGTCAAATAATAAAAGATTATATACCATATACACACTTCCGAATTCATGATGCTTAGAATCTATTTCAACTCAAAAACTAAAGTCACAATGTGAATAAGTTAGTACCACTATTAACCATCATCTGACAGACTGGACATAACAGTAGTCAGAACTCATAGAGGTCTTGTAATTTGCTTGTGCCTTTGACTGACGTCATTAAGGTACCAGGAAAAACTACTCCATCCAATCTAGCTCTTGTGACAAACTTACGAAGCCTGCTTATTAAATTAGTTATTTTCTACTACTGGAAGATTTTTTTTATTTTTATGTTCAACGTTGTTTATACTTAGAAATGCATAATAGTAGTAGTAATAATAATAATAATAATAATAATAATAATAATAATAATAATAATAAGGCGCTTTTGTTTTATTTTGTAAATCATCTCGCGACCCCCACTTTGGGAACCATTGGTTTAGACTTTGAATATTCAACATCGCAAGACCTCAGTGGCTTGTAAAACTTAATACAAAAACTGGAAAAAATTAAAATCTTGAATCTGTACATTTTATTTAGCCAGTAGCTTTCTTATGCCTAACTGAAGAATCTTGTAGTCGTCATTTTTTTTTTCTAGCAGAACTAAAACTGGGTGTAGTTCCTTTTCTCGGATAGAATGATTATTTTGTTTTTCAAAATGATTACGAGAAATTCGTACGTGGCAGTTAATTTCAGTGCCCCTTCCCTATCAGAGTATTTCACGGGTCTGGTTCAGTCAGAATGTAAACAACTTCCACTTATCGACTCTTGTTGACCAAATGCATTTGCAGTATGCGTCATAGACACGTCACGTCTGTCTGTCTCCTTGCCTTCGATCTATAAATCATGTTTCAGTAATTCTTTGTCCGAATTTATAGTTTGCAATGACTTTTTACCTGTAAATTAACATTGGTAAATAAATACAGGACCGGTTGCAGTATGCGGAGCTTGAAGGCCATGATTTGATCTCGCCTAGGGCATGGATTTTAGTTGTCTCTTTGATATCCTGTGTCGTTTTACTTGAAGACCGGTCTTCGTGACCAACCCACGTCAGCTGATGTTTGTCTGTCTAGTGCTAGATGGAGAAAGAAATTCCATATAAATTTCTTCAAGGGCAGTGAGAAGTGAGAAGTTGTGTTAATAATATGGTAAATTTCAGTAAAAAAAATACTCCCTCTGTTCCAAAATATGGTATAGAAAGATGTCAGTTATTCCGTTCCAAAATATGGTATAGCCTATGCCAGCTTTCTCAAACTTTTTTGAAGTGAGGACCACTCAGAACAGTTCCGCGGACCACCTTACTCTTGTTCCCTTCGAAAGCAAATTTATCATTTTTGTAGCATATTTTAATATCAATATACTTTTATTTTAAAATAGAATTAATAATGATTTTCTAATTATGTTTTTTGTAGCCAATCACAAATAACTTATAACAAATTCTATGCATTGCTGAGTCATCGCTTGCCTGTTAGCAGTTAGTTGTTTGAAATCCTTCTTATGTGGTACACGCAGTAGTTGTCCATGTCTGTGTTAAATAATGTCCATTATAAATAATGGAAAACTGGCCTCGATCCTGATCTTTGAAATGAAAGGAACATGATGATACGCTTCATTTAGGCAGTGCTAATAGTTCAGAAGCTGTGTGTGAAGAAATATATTAATATCAGTGATTATAGTGTCAGTAAAGAAATATTCAGTCTTAGTGGTAGCTATTCAAAGAAAAAATACCTTCGTAAATATGACAAGAGTTATTTGGAACTTGGATTTACTTGGTGTGGCAATAAGAGTGAACCAAAACCTCGGTGCGTTGTTTGTTACGAAGTGCTTTGAAACGAGTGTATGAAACCCGCGAAATTGAAACGGGACTTAGAGACGAAACACGCAAGTGTAAAAAGTAAACCTGTCGATTTAAAAATAGACGGAGTCTAAAATTTCTTATATCGTTATCTGGAAAAACCAGTAAAAAAATTAATGCAGAAACATGCCCGATTTTCAACAAGTAAAGATGCAATTTGGCACGTTCTGTTATTGGTGTACGACGCACAGTACGTGCCCATTTCAATGTGTAGACTGGGTGTCAGCAAAACTATTAATAAAGTCATCAATACATGAAAAGGTTCGGTACTTTGGTCCTCTGTTATGAATTCGGGTGGTCCCTGGCTGGGTTACAGGCTCGGCGCCAGATATGCAGGAGAAAATGGCGAGAAACGCCACGTTCCTTCTCTCTTTCCAGCTAAAGATTAAAGTAAATGTAAATAAATCACGTGGCATAATGGTTCCTGATTGGCTATTGGACGCACAACGCCTCCAAACTCATGCTTGTCATCTTCTTCCTCATATTAAAATAGTTCCTTCTAAAATAATAAAATGTATAATATACATGGAATACGAGTGAATAAAACATGCTTATAAGAACACTTTCTTACGATTGAAACAACATGTTTATATTAGTAGTTTCAGACATTGCGTGTTAAATCATTGTAACATGTATTATGGCAACGCGCATGCGTAATAGGCATTAAATCCCTCCCAAGGTGACTTCCAGCTTCACAGAGCACATCAGCACGGCTGGTATAACACAGTGCGAGATTCAGCGTTGTCAACCTCAAATAAATTTCTGTAGAATTAAAGAAATTCTCCACTCTTCAAGGAATAACATTTAATCACGAATCTACAGAAAATGAAAATCCACTATTCCCAGTAGAGAAATAATAAATATTAACCCTCTGTGAGCATTTATGGATTAGTTCAATGAATGAGTTGAAATGTCTGCAATATATCGGACGGTGGCTGCCCTGCGTGCTCACTTGCTGAAAATAATGCGCCCTGGTGACTGCTTTGGTAGCTAGCTTGCGATTGAGGAGTAATACATTTCGGTTTTGTTTACGTGTACTTCAATCTTTAGTTGGAAATAGTTTAGTGCTTTAAATCCCTCTTTTGTTGCTGAGAGTAGAGTGGGAAGTGGGTAGACGAGGAGAGTAAAAATTTCATAAAATATTAGTACTGGGAGAGAAAGCGAAAGGCGATTGCCATGTGCCATTTCCAAACTCTGAGATTTTCAGCTATAGCGTGATACGCAATTCGTTTGAATTTTATTTTTTCTTCTGCCTTTTTTTGAAGGACACAAGGGCAGAACTCGAGGACCACAGGTGGTCCGCGGACCAGAGTTTGAGAAACGCTGATATAGCCTATGCCGCATGCTGACATGCAATGGTTGAAACAATTTGAACTGGCATATTATGACAGAGGACACTTGCTTTTAATTGCTGTTCGTGTGAAAGGGGGATCGTGGGACTTCCTTCACAGAGAGCAGATATCTAATAATAGGTAGAAAAGCGCAAAATATGCATATTTTGTATGTTTGTTCCATGGATGCTTATTCACTACAGAAACTCGTCAGTGATTCGATTCTTAGTCTGCATGAGAGGGCGTGGTATCTTTCACAGGCACCTTCGCACAATTTACACACGCACTCTGCACTGGGTTCATGGTAGCCTGTCGTTTTGCAGATCTTGAAATGAAAACCATGCACTGCGAAGCGTGTGATGGTGTGTCTGAGTTCGTAGTACGGTCTCTTCCACTCGTCGGATAGCATGGCCTCTGTTGTATAGAAGTCGCTCCATATTTGTGACCTCTTCGCTCGGAGTTCTTGTAGGAGATTCTCGTACTGGGCAGTGGACGGGAGCAGTAGTTGGTGTCTCAAATCTTCGATATATACTGTTTTCGCTGTAAGAAAAATCCTAATGTAAACACAAGCACGTGGCTGTCATACCCGTGATTGGCTCCCAGTCGAAACACTTACATGGCGCAGGAAAATATAGTTCGTATTTGGAAACCACAATCTTATATTATTTGAAAATAAAAAATTGAATTCTAATTGTTAAATACATTGAAACATATAACTTCACTCATATGTAAAACGATATGTAAAAGAAAAGCTACTTTTATATTTTGTTATGTACTATGAACGCGGATGAATACTGACAGTAATACCGAGGTAGTCTGTTCTTGTAACAAGCTGGCGTCACTTGAGCTCGTAGTTGTACGTGGTACTGAAATATGGCTTCTGCATCCTGAACTGTCCATTGTGAAGACATAAGACTTAAAAATAATTTAATCACAGTAATTATAAAGTAAATGTCTCCTAAGAAAACGAGTCCATAGTAGTGAGTTTGGGCCTAGTTGACGAGTAACGGGAAATGTTTAACATGAAACAGAATGTACAACAGTAGGCGGGAACACGTACTGAGAATCTATGGCGCCAAACAGCGGCCAATGAAGCCTCACTTCAGTCACGTGCTATTGTTTATATTAGGATTTTTCTTACAGCGAAAAGATTATAGAAAGGTTCCCTTGACATTTCGTAGCATACTCGCGATGGAGCATATTTTGATATTGATAGGGCTCTTTTAATAAATGTTGCCTTCACTCGTTCTATGCGTTTTAAATTGCAGAGAGCAGATATCTGCACATCGCTTTCATACTCCAGAGTCGCCGTTGTCCACTACTTATTCCGCTTGTTCTGTTTAAGATTCGAACTCGAGCTCCAGTCTGAAAAGTCGGCTCGACGTAGGATCGTTGCATTCACAGTTCGTGGTGCTCCCCTTCGAATTTATTTCACACAACCTTAAATTGAGGGCGGGACTGAATCACAAAGAATTAATTTCTTGCCATTTATCACAGCGGTATCGCAGACAGCTGCTTGCCATAAGGGTACGGGGGCTGTGTACAGATTGGTGAGTCACGGGGTGCATTCTCCGGCCCCCATGTTATAATGAACGGGTTAATTATTAAATGCCGTGGACGGGGTGCTGAGTGGGATCTGGCGGATGCATCTATAGATACGTTAAAAGTATAATATGTTAAAAGGAAAGCCAAGTAGACCTCGGTGGTCAGGCGATCAGCATGTTACATGTAACACCCTGGATCAGAGGTTGATGGGTTCCGCCCGAGGGCAGCGGACTTTAAAGGCATATACGTGGCATGGCTTCGTCTGGCAAGAAATTAAGGCTGCAAGGCCCGTTTTGCTGCACGTAAAAATGTCACATGGATACAGGCAAAATTTTTTGGCTATTTTTCACTTACGTCTAAATTTGGTGGACTATATCTCTTTTCAGTGTAATTGCCAAGTGTCATATAGGAGATCTGACGTGTTCTCAGCATGCAATGTGAGAGATCCATCATATGGATAAATGAATGGATAAAGTATATAGAAGGATGGATCAGTTTTGGATGGATGGATGCAATGTGAGAGATCCATCATATGGATAAATGAATGGATAAAGTATATAGAAGGATGGATCAGTTTTGGATGGATGGATGCAATGTGAGAGATCCATCATATGGATAAATGAATGGATAGATTATATAGAAGGATGGAGCAGTTTTGGGTGGGTGGATGGATGGATGTATGCAATGTGAGAGATCCATCATATGGATAAATGAATGGATAGAGTATATAGAAGGATGGAGCAGTTTTGGGTGGGTGGGTGGATGGATGGATGGATGCAATGTGAGAGATCCATCATATGGATAAAGGAATGGATGGAGTATATAGAAGGATGGATCAGTTTTGGATGGATGGATGGATGAATGGATGGATGCAATGTGAGAGATCCATCATATGGATAAATGAATGGATAGATTATATAGAAGGATGGAGCAGTTTTGGGTGGGTGGATGGATGGATGAATGGATGGATGGATGCAATGTGAGAGATCCATCATATGGATAAATGAATGGATAGAGTATATAGAAGGATGTATGAGTTTTGGATGGATGGATGGATGAATGGATGATGTAATGTGAGAGATCCATCATATGGATAAATGAATAGATAGAGTAGGTAGAAGAATGGTGCAGTTTTAGATGGATGGATGGATGGATGGATGGACGGACTTGATAGGCAGACGGATGAATAAATGTATAGATATTGCAGGGTATAGGGTACATAACAGACAGAGTAGGTAGCTGGATTGATGCGTTGACGGATAAATGGACAGAGTTGTGCAATCAGCAAAATCAATTTTTCGAGATATTGTGTTATTTAGTTAAATTTAATTGGACCACATTCTGCAGAAAGGAACCAACCCACAAACAAGTTTAATGCCTCAACAATTAAATAATGCCAAAGATTCATATTTTGAACAAAGTTGCCTTGTATGATACGCTTTTGTTGAAAGCAATAAGTATGTAGTTATATAGGTGTTTAAAAAAAAGTATCCAATATTTTAGGAGCTGCTAGTATGCATCAAAACAAGAAAATAATGTCTAATAAACATGGGTCCTACAACACATACTTTCTGAGATCTGAACACTTGTTCGTAGGAGGTGCTCAATGTGACGTCCATTCATACTATGACATCCTAAAATATTGGATACTTTTTTTTTTAACACCTTGTATTTACTTGTGAATTTATCACTCACGTTTAACTTTAAAGCGCATTTTTCTTACTTTGGGTATAATGTGGATTAGTTCTTTTCTGCAAAATGTGGTCCAATTATAAATTCATATACAAATTCATATATTTCTTCAAATTCAACTCACTTTGAGCATGAAAGAAAATAATACTCAGTATGAAATAGGACAGCTGATATCTCCTGCATCGAACTCTTCTCCCATTCACCATTCTTTCAAGTGTATCCTTCAGTAGGAAGTTTCTTCTCGCCAGTGACCCAGCCAATTCCTTTTCTTCTTCTTCCTGATCAGTTTCAGCATCGTTCTTTCTTCAGTTTTCTGTTTAGTCTAATAACTGTTTTGCTATTATGTTTTGTATTTTAATTAAATTCCTATTCCATGAAATAAATGTTGCGGGTAACAAATCAAGTCATAGTCAATATATGTGTTTCATATTGGGCCTATTACATTAAGACATTTTAGTGTAATATGACACGTATTGAGCATTGCTGACATCATGATTTATATGAACAAAATGTTTTCATATTAACGCATACTCCAACTGTGATATGACTAACGTTTTATGGGAATACCTAGGTTCTCTTTCTCTTCTCCCTCACCCCCCTTCCCCATAACTCTTCAATGGACGTACACCTCGAATATCTGCCTCAGAGAAACAGAAGGAATCGATCGGTACGCCTCATATTCTAAGAGATTTCACTGCATCACCGCATATGGGTCACGGGCATTATTGAATGACCCAGGGACTCAAATGGTAAAGCAATACACTCACTGAATGGGCTCACCGACCCAGTTCCCACGATCCTGCGCTGCAGGTGCGAACCAGGGGATGGGAGTGCGCATTGTAAAGAGGAACGTGTAGAATGGATACTTCAGTCGTCTCTGGATCATTGACCAATCCGGGCTACGATGAATATACCTCAAAACTCCATCCCTAATGGTCTGACACTTGTTTCGAAATTGTAACAAATCCATCCACATACAACCTATCCATCCATCGATCCATTTATCAATCCACCTATCCATATCCCTACTCATAAATTAAGGGTTCAGGGCCATAGTGGGCCAAGCGCCATTTATTAAAAACAGAGAAAGTAAGGGTTAAAGTTAAGTGAATACCATAGTTTAACGAAGATTGACATATCATTTAGTTTTAATGTGTATACTTTATATTACTTGCTATATGTTTCCATTGAATTATGGTGAGAACTTCATTTTAATTATTGTTTTCTACGGTTTTAGTAAATGGCGCTTGGCCCACTATGGTTTTGAACCCTTCAAATATGCCTATTTACTGTAGACTAACCAAAACAAAGAATAATTATTTTATTATGTCTTTTTAAAAATTGCAAATAAATTTCCGACATGTGTTCAATCTTGAAAAGAGGTCTTTTAACAGACTTGTCTCCGGTTAGTTGATCAACAAACCCTTTTTTTGATATGAGTGAGATTTTTAGTGTTAATGATGAGTGTTTGTGTACCATTTAATTGCCTTTTATTAAAATTCAAATTTATTCATAACTAACATTTGAATAGATACCTGAAATGAGCATATGCTCGTGCTCGGGTACAGTCCAGTAGTCTACATAAATTTTACAGACATCAACAATAATGTTCATGATAGAACCAATAGTAATAATAATAATAATAATAATAATAGAATAACAGCGAGAGAGATAACACAAATATAGTAATACAAATTAATTAATAATAATAAAATAAAAATATTAACAATAATAAAATAATGACTAAGATTGATAAAATAAAATATATAACCACTTAGCGAGAGTTAACACAACTTATATAAGCATATAATAACCAGAAAAAAAAACTCGAAATCAACAAAAACGTTCGTTGTATCGCAGACTACAGCAACCGCAGTATTGATATTGTGATATGCATTATTAGTAGGCCTTAAGGTCTTAACTCTGCCAGGTAAAATAAAATAAGTTTATTATTATTATTATTATTATTATTATTATTATTATTATTATTATTATTATTGGAGAAAGTTACATAACGCAGAACTGCACGCATGGTATTCTTCACCTGACATAATTAGGAACATTAAATCCAGACGTTTGAGATGGGCAGGGCATGTAGCACGTATGGGCGAATCCAGAAATGTATATAGAGTGTTAGTTGGGAGGCCGGAGGGAAAAAGACCTATGGGGAGGCCGAGACTTAGATGGGAAGATAATATTAAAATGGATTTGAGGGAGGTGGGATATGATAGAGAATGGATTAATCTTGCACAGGATAGGGACCGCTGGCGGGCTTATGTGAGGGCGGCAATGAACCTTCGGGTTGCTTAAAAGCCAGTAAGTAAGTAAGTATTATTATTATTATTATTATTATTATTATTATTATTATTATTATTATTATTATTCGGGCTTATATGAGGGCGGCAATAAACCTGCGGGTTCCTTAAAAGCCATTTGTAAGTAAGTAAGTAGTATTATCAATAGCAATGCAATAATAGTAATGAGTTTATTATACGATGCTTACTAACCTAGTTACATAGATCTGGGCGTTCGAGAATACTGAATCACTCACTCAGGAATTCTGAGAGAGTAGGAGAATGGGAGAGAGCGAAGTACGGTATTGTTTCGCAATGTCGTCTGCAACAGGACTGGGTATGCAATCCCAAGCCGGACCCGTTCGTCGCTCACTCTTTTAATTCTGTAAGTCTAAAATTTTCGGCTCCGAGTGCCGAATGGGCCACTGAAGCGGTGGGAGCCTTCGACCCGCTTTTCCATATAAGCTGGTTCGCGCCCAGGCGGTCCCCACGGAAAATAGAAAGTTTGGGGAAGGAAGACAGTGGGATGGTCAGTCTACTCGACTGACGCCCTAGTCTCCCACCCACCGCCCTGGGAAGGGTGTCAAAACCCGACTGCCAGGTCTGTCACAATCGGGGAAAGTGTTTATGACAAACCTCACATATGCATTTCAGTGGAGCATAACAAATCGCTTCGGTTTCCTGTTTGTGTTTTGTTACCTGTGAAGGGAGAGTTGACCACGAGACCAGGAGCTTCACTCAGAAGTAAAGACTGTATAACAGTGACGTCAGCATAGTATAGTAATACTGTATACTATATTTATTTATTACATTAATGTGCTAGTCAACAACTGTTGGCCAATAATAGTCTAGCACAATTGATGCGATAATAATACAATAATATAAATTGAAATCAATATTTACAATGACTATTACACTTTTAGTCCCGCGCCGTGGCGTTGTGGTCTAAGGCATCTTGCCTAGGACTCGCGTTACGGAATGCGCGCTGGTTCGAGTCCCCGTGGGGGAAGCAATCAATCATGGCTGCTTATCCTACAATTTCCATCACCTTCCTAGCATTTGTTTGCTTCTATCACCTCCCTAGCATTTGTTTCTTTGTTTGTCAACATTGTAATTTCAATAATTATTGCACCTTTTAAAATGATTCGTGTTTATTTCATTATCCTTAATTAAAACTTTTTTTATCATTTATTTTGTTTGCATTATTTAGATTATGTTATAGCTTCTACTGTATGAGTTTATTTAATATAATTATATAGATAGTTGAAGTGGAATGCAACTCTTTTTATAAAAACGAAACTGAATCAACAAAGCCTTCTTGACTGTGTAGTTGTAATGATGAGATAGTACAATAATACATTTTCAAGACATTTAGTAAGTCAATTAATATTTTATTACAATAGAGTACTTTAGTTCTTCTAATTGTGTAATTATGAATTATATCCCATTCGAGTTTGTCTTTCTCATAAATCAAAACGTACTGCCTTCTGCCTACTGAAGGATCCACTGGAAGGAATGGTGAACGGCAGAAAAGTTTGTGGCAGAAGAAGATATCAGATGATAGACAACATTAGGAGACATAGATCATGCGGAGACTAAGAGAAAGACAGAAAATAGGAAAGATTGGAGAATTCTGGGCTTGCAGTGAAAGACCTGCCCTTGGGCAGAAAACTATGAATCATTGAACTGCATTATTATCGCCCTTAATTTATCTTCGTATTATAAAAATCTCTCCAGCATAAAATGTTAACATAATTGTGGTAAGATTTGGTTAAACTAAAATATTAGCAGTGTTATTTAATATTAAGTTAATGCCGTTACCCTCAACGTTCGTAATGGTGTTTTGCAACTCCGAAGAACGTACAAGCAGAGTTCTGATGCCGAATAAAGTCCAGGCGTCTTCCCTCAGCCCAAAAACTCTACTGTAAACCTTGAAGTTTCTCCTTTTCTCTCTGAACAGATGACGGTGACGATAATGAGAGAGAATCAGTGGCATAAAGGCGAGAGAAACAGGTATACCATGAGAAAATCTGAGCCATCTTTGTTCACCCAAACTTCCATTTTGACTCGTCGGGTCTGGAACCCAGATTTCTGGCAAGCCGATGCTCTTGTTGTTTGACAAACGGCGCCTAGAAATAGAATCACAGTAGCTTTCCGGAATTGAGAACCTTGAGAGTGAAATTGATGGTTAGGCACGAGGTGAAAGTGGTGTCTGTTGGCTTGGTCCTACAACAGATCTCCAACGCTGTTGCGTAACATGGCTGGAGCCCTGGGGCCAGACATCGCAGCGCCCTTGAAGACGAGTGTGAGTCCTCATTTCACAGACGGGGCGCAGTCTTAGATGAACTTACAATATTACTGTCTGGTTCTTCAGTGATTAGGGATCTGCTCTCAGTTGATCAGAAATGTATCCTATGCTCTTGCCCAGTTCCCAAGCGATCACATGATCAGGAATGTGCATGTTCTGATCCTGTTCCCATGTTAAGGCTGGTTCACAATAAACCGGGAACGAGAACCAGAATGAAAACGAGAAGCAGAGGACGTGAATATGAAAATTTTTTATTCACAATAAACCGAGAACGTAGACGACTATGCATCGATATGCATGGCAGTAACGATAAGTAAAGTCGATATTACGCATTCTGATGTTATTTGTGTATAATTGACCAATGGCATTCTCTCATGAGTACAAGGCAGCCAACATAAACACAAGTTAACCAACTTCGAAATTTCAACTGAAACATTTCATTAGGTACGGGACTATAAGTTAAATATGCCCATGCATCTTTATTATCACAACCTATTTTAAGTCTACCATAACGTAAAATAATTAGAGAAGAAACATTTGTAATAGAACAAAAATGAACACAACAGTAGTTATTGAATTGAACCATGAATACGATGTAGTGTGTAATACAACCAATACAGTAATAAAATATGATTCACTTACGATCGGTGTTCAAAGATGCAGCTATTGAAAGCCATGTATTCTCCTTCATTTTCTCATCTTTACACGAGGCGCACCGCTTATCGTAAACGTGAGGATTTTCCTCAACACTCACAATTAGAATCTCATCAAATAAAACTTGCTCCATGATGCACAGCACAGAACAAAATAATGCATAGGTTATGTCACGATCTTCTTTCTACAAAATATACCACGACAAAATAGCTTTTAGATGGCAATAGAATGAATCTAGTGGGCTGTGATCGGAAACGTGAACGCCAAAGTTGAAACTTGGCCAACTCTCCGTTCCCGATCTCGGGCTCCGGCAAGCTTTTCGTTAATTGTGAATGCTCACATTTAAATGTACACATTTTAACAATTTTACCGTTTTCGTTCCGATTCTCGTTTCCGGTTTATTGTGAACCAGCCTTTATCAGGAGTGCCCTGTTTCTGTGTGGTCAGGAGAAAGTCTGTTGTTCTTGTCCTGTTAAAAGTGTCCAGCAGAATTTTTTTTATCACGCTCTTGATTGGAATCGCCCTTAGTCGGATTTGAAGTCTCATAACGTCGACTCTATAATGGTATTCGTGGCAACCACTATGTCACCTACGTATTCAGATATAAATACGTTCATGTACGAATATAATGAAATTGACATAAGATTTACGCCTACACAATATACAGGGTGTTTCCGAGGTGGTGTTACAAACTTTCAGGGATGATGGCGAAGGGCACATGTATCAATTTGAGATCAGGAGCCATGGTCCGGAAATGACTGAGTCGGAAATTATAAGCAAAAATAGTTGTGTGGAAATGGAATTGTAATTTGGCACCACGTGCCCTCCTTCCCTTAACTTTTGGAACAGCCATGGACACTGCAACTTGTACAGTCGATCAGTCCTAGTGAAATGGAGGAGTACACGAGAGCGGAATAAGCAGACCTGATTTTCGAATACGGATGAGCCAATGGGAACAGATTGTATCGATACAAGTACCCACGTAGGAGACATCCAGCTCATACCATTTTTCATTTCCATTGCATCGTAATTATGTATGTATGTATGTATGTATGTATGTATGTATGTATGTATTTATTTACACTGCAAGTGGGCAAGCACCCGGTGGCAGTGGTATATACAATATTAACAATACACAGTTAAAATGATAAGCTATACACAATAAAATTTACAATACATAATACAATTTACAACACATACACAATTTTATACACAATACAATAAGAATGCACAATACAATTTAACACAATAATAATAAAACATAAAATAAAATACCTAATTTTACAACACAACCTACATAATTATGTATAGGTCCTACATAAGTTTTAATAGTCTTTCACTTTACTCTCATCTCATTCCCTGTAGTGGCACTATGACGCATTTCACTGACACTTTAGCACACATTTCACTGACACTCTGTAACACATTTCACTGACACTATAGAACACATTTCATTGACGCTATAAATTATCACTGATCGGAACTGTTCACTGCACTGTAAAACCATAACTTCACTGACTCACATCGCTTCACTGATACAACAGTTCAAATAAGTCAAATAATTGCATTATGCCGAAGTTTTATTAATAGCAACATCTCACCGCCTCAGTTACAGTGAGGCATAACTCCGAACTTGACTCCAGTGCATTCTGGGGACGCGGGCTGATTTCTTTATTTTGTGACATCCAGTAAAACCCCTAAAAGGGCCGCCTTAGTGCACGTATTTCACCTGCAGAATTTGCAACATATTTTCGAGCAAAATGTACAGTCTCTCAGGAATCTGCAGAGCGTTGTTGTATTCTGCATAAAAATTAAATTGTTTAGATTTGCAAGAGCCGCCACTGATGCATCCATGGGATAGTTTGAAAGTTGCTGTGTTTTTCTCACGCGTTGCTAGAGACTGGTGTGACAACACGATGCAGTCTGGGACGCCGCGCCGGAAAGAGGTCACGCTCCAGTCCAGACATCGAACTGGAAATAGGTCGCGCGATGAAAACGCTCCGCTAATGAACACGAATTGTAGGAGGCTCGCTGCACAAGCAAGCTGTATTCGTAAAATTGTAGTCTCTTGCATTGGCGGAAGATGGGGGGAGCGGTTATACTGTTTCCAGCAGTTTTCTGGTCTTCCTTCACCTGGGCTACTGACTAAAATTTAAGTAGTACAGGGCACTATATTGATAATGTTGGTATTACTGATATTAGCTGTTGGCATTGTTGCAATGTCAGTGTTCTACATAGTGGCTATATCATCATTTGTAGTAATTCTAGCTTTTTTTGGTAGTTACACAGGCTTTGATCACAATAATGTTACTGGCACGGAAAGCGGTATCAATAGCCTTGGTGCCGACATTAATGATATTGGTACTCGCGTTGGTATCATGTTGGTATTGACACTACTGGTGTGGTGCTGCCATAAATGGTACTGTTGTACCAATGGTGATGAGTAACAGTAGATCGGTGCTATAGTGTGACATCGATGATGGTATGAAGGGGTGTCACTACTAATACAAGTAATGTTGGTACTGGTATTAGTTGTATTAGTGGTATTCGTGCTGATATTAGTTGCATTAGTGATGATTTTAGTGGTATTGATAGTGTTAGTGGTATTGGTGCTGATATTAGCGGTACTGCTGCTGATATTAGTGGTTTTGGTGCTGGTATTAGTGGTATCAGTGCCAGTGTTAGTGGTATTGATACCGGTATTAGTGGTATTAGTGCTGGTGTTAGTGGTATCGGTGCCGGTATTAGTAGAATTGGTGCTGATACTAGCGGTATTGGTACTGGTATTAGCGATACCCCCAGATGAAGCTTATCCGACGAAACTAACAAGAAAAAAGTGAGATTTTAGAATTAGAATTTGAAAAAGGAGAATTAGTGTGAACAGAGAAAAGGTGATGGTATTAGTGGTATTGGTACCGGCATTAGTGGTATTCGTGTTGTTAGTAGTATCAGTGCTGGTATTAGTGGTATCAGTGCCGGTATTAGTGATATTGGTACTGGTATTAGTGGTATTGGTACTGATGTTAGTGGCATTGTTGCTGGTATTAGCGGTATTGGTTCTGGTATTAGCGATACCCATTATAGTATTAGTGGTATTGGTACTGGTATTTAGTGGTACCGGTGCTGGTATTAGTGGCATTCCTACCGGTATTAGTGGTATTGGTACTTGTGTTAGTGGCATTGGTGATAGTATTAGCGATTCCCGTTATGGTATTAGTGGTATTGGTGCTGGTGGTAGTGGTAACGCTGCCGGTATTAGTGGTATCGCTGCCGGTATTAGTGGCATTGCTGCTGGTATTAGCGATACCCGTTATGGTATTAGTGATATTGGTATTGATATTAGTGGTATCGGTGCTGGTATTACTAATACCGGTGCTTGTATTAGTGATATTGCTGCCGGTATTAGTGGTATTAGTGCTGGTGTTACTGATACCGATGCTGGTATTAGTGATATTGCTGCCGATATTAGTGGTATTGGTACTGGTGTTAGTGACATTTGTGCTATAGCAGTATTAGCGATACCCGTTATGGTATAAGTGATATTGGTACTGATATTAGTGGTATCGGTGCTGGTATTAGTGGCATTAATACTGATGTTAGTGGCATTGGTGCTACAGTAGTATTAGCGATACCCGTTATGGTATTAGTGGTATTGGTACTGATATTAGTGATATCGGTGCTGGTATTAATGATATTGCTGCCGGTATTAATGGTATTAGTGCTGGTAATAGTGGTATTGGTACTGATGTTAGGGTCATTGGTGCTGGTATGAGCGATACCCGTTGTGGTATCAATGGTATTGGTACTGATATTAGTGGTAGCGGTGCTGGTATTAGTGATATTGCTGCCGGTATTAGTGGTATTAGTAGTACTGGTGCTAGTATTAGCGATATCCGTTATGGTATTAGTGGTATTGGTGCTGGTGTTAGTGGTATCGGTGCTGGTTTTGGTGTTATGTGTGCAGCTATTCCTGGTATTGGTGACATTTGTGATATTAATACTAGTAGTAGTGGTGTTGGTGATGAAATTAGTGGTGCCAGCGCTAGTATTAATGGTAATGGTGGTTATATTAGCAGTATTCGTGCTAGTATTAGTGACAGTGGTGATTATATTAATAGTATTAGTAGTATTGGTGCTGGTATGAGTGGTATCGGTGCTTGTAATAGTGGCATTGGTGATGGTATTAGGGTATCAGTGCTAGTATTAGTGGTATTGATGCTAGTATTAGTGCTGTTGGTGCTAGCATTAGTGGCATTGGTGATGGTATTAGTTGTGGAATGAGTCTGGAACTAGTTGTATCTGTGCTATAGTATTTGGTGGTATTGGTGTTATCTGTACTGACATAAGTACCATAAATGGTATCGGTGGCGGTGTAAGTAGCATTTGTGCTAATACTAGTGGAATTAATACTTATGACATCAATGGTGCTATTTGATGTCCATGTTTTCTCATATCTGTGCTTGTTTTGGTGAGATTAATGTCATTATTACAGAAATTAAGTAGTGATTTGGATACTGTCATTTGCGGGATTGGACTTATTCGTAGTAGCCGTCCTGGTATTTGTGCTGACATATGGTAGAAGTGGCATGATAGTTGCAGACTCCCGTGTAACTGCGGGGCTGTGGAACAAAGACGCATCGTTGTTGCTAAATATCAATGGTGATATATTTCTGTGTGTGTTTAGCCTCATTGCAATCAATCGTTCTGTGATGATGGATCAATCCCGTGCGCGCCGCGCCGTGTGTTTGTAGGTTAGCGGCGTTCTAGAGCCGCTGCAATTAAGGACCCTAATTGATCTGCTGCCGCTCTGCCTGCCATTAGTTCTCTCACCGGTTGGCCTTTCAAACCTGAAGCAAGCCAACTCGAATGATGACTGTTCTGTTGATGCTGCTAGAACAATGTGTCCACCAAAATTACCTATCTGTATGTGCGTCACATGTTATTCAGCCATCATCATCGTCATAATCATCATCACTATCATTAATAACGACCTTGAAACAGTCCGTTATATCTTATTCGAATAATGATTGAGCCAACATTAGATATTCTCAAGAATCATATTCTTTGTCGTAGTGAACAAAACGCATTACCATCGCTTAATAAAACAGGACAGGTATATGACAATAGACAGCCAAGTAAAGTTCCACGAAGGCAAGAAGTTCAACTTACGCTTGATTCCATTGTGCCACAAGTGGCGACAGAGTAAACTATCATGTCAAAAGTCCACACCTGTAGAGTAACGGCTAGCGCGTCTAGCCGCGAAACCAGGTGGTCCGGGTTCGAATCCCGGCCGGGGCAAGTTGCTGGTTGAAGTTTTTTTCCGGGGTTTTCCCTCAACCCAATATGAGCAAATGCTGGGTAACTATTGGTGCTGGACCCCGGACTCATTTCACCGGCATTATCACCTTCATTCCATTCAGACGCTATATAACCTGAGATATTGATACAGCGTCGTAAAATAACCTACTTAAAGAAAAAAAAATCATGTCAAAATGTTGCATTCTTTTCTCTCTGTATACCTCAAACACATTCGTTTCATGCCAAATAATAATAAATCCGTTTTCCTATTATTATTATTATTATTATTATTATTATTATTATTATTATTATTTATTTATTTATTTATTTATTTATTTATTTATTTATAGAGCTTCCTCAAATTAGAGGCTGCCATTAGACAAAGCATACAAAACAATACAAGAGCAAATAGATGATGAAAGAAAACAGAGTAAGAAAAAAAGGTAAACAAGTAAACAAACGAACAAACAAACAAACAAACAAACAAACAATTGTAGTTAACAGAATAAGCTAACAAGAAGAAAAATGATAATGGCACATCAGTTTTTTCAGTACACTGAATTAGAGTCCATATAGGTGGTTCCGTAAGAGTTTGACTGACTCTCTGACATTATTATTATTATTATTATTATTATTATTATTATTATTATTATTATTACTAGCCGTACCCATGCTCCGCTGCACCCGTTAGAAATAAATATAAAGTAATTACATAATTAAAATGGGACATTTGATCCAGGGAACATTCGTGTTTGATAGAAGGATAAATCGTTTAATATGTTACTTAATTTAAATTGCATCCAAATAATTAAAATGCGATCATTTTGGTCCAGAGACCACTCATTGGTGCAATGACAATTCCTTTAACATGTTTCTAATTTTTATTACATGCAACCATAGTTTAATGAACATTGACATCACTTAGATTTAATGTGTATACTTTATTTTATTTGTTATAGGTTTCCATTAAATTATGGTAATAACTTAATTTTAACCCTTGTTTTCTACGTATTCAGTAAATGGCGCTTGGCCCACTATGGTTCTGAACCCTTCAAATAACTTAAATTATATTATATTATATTATATTATATTATATTATATTATATTATATCAGTAGTTACTGTAATAACATTATAGTATTATGTCCATCTAGAGAAACTACACTTTCCAATGTTGAAATAATAATTAATTATACAAATCGGTTAATTTAGCTTCCGATATTACTTGATACAAACACAGAAACATTCTCTGTAGGCTATCTTTCATAGCTTTCGATTGTTGCTGTCCAAGGCCCCTTATAGACGAAGTCATTTGTTTTTTATTTCATTATACGGCCTTAGATGGCAGTTATTTTAATTTTAAAACTCATTTATCTCATTAAATATCAGTCCTATCAAAATGTGTCAAGGAATAAAACTTATCGCAAATTATTTTTAAAGAAACTTCTGTTATGTAACATTTTTCACAAAAATCAATAATAAGCGAGATATTTCGATTTATTTAATTCGGGCCCCCTTATAAACCCCTTTTTAAATAATGTATTTTGAATGCAATATAGCCTAAAATCTAAGTTACAACGAACTTAATTTATATTCCAATTTCCATCGAAATCCGTTCAGTCATTATCGCGTGAAAAGGTAACAGACAGACAGACAGACAGACATACAAACAAAAATTTGAAAAAATCGATTTTCGGTTTCAGGGTGGTTAATTATATATGTTAGGACTAATTATTTTTGGAAAATCGAAAATTACCATAAAAATTTCGGCTACAGATTTATTATTAGTATAGATTATTATTATTATTATTATTATTATTATTATTATTATTATTATTATTATTATTATTATTATTATTATTAAGAACTTAAATACCATGACAGACCCTTCGGTACAGTACAACCACAGCGGAAAGAGACTGCATAGATGACCAACCTGCAGGTGATGAAATTCCCTAACAGGTCATAATGTACTGTATGTTACTGGAGAGCGATATGACGATTACGAAAAAAAATCCTTTTGAACGAGGACCACTTCATGTCACGGATCCGAATAATCGGGGCACTCATTCATAGTCCTTTGTTAGGTCCACTTGACGGCCTCGCCCCCGCGGGGGAGGGACACATTATGGCTATTTATAGGTCGATTTGCAATTGCAACACCGGGAAGAAGAAGAAGAAAGTAAGAGGTGGACCTTGGAGTATCGCGATGAAAACAAAAGTACTACTACAGCTTCCGTCTCGCTCTCGCCGGTTCTGCTCTGTTCGCTCTTTATTTCGTCACGGACATATAGCTGCAACAGCGCGCAGTGTTGCCAAATGTAGTTTTCCTCTTTTATTTTTATTGCCATTATTCACAGTCGGGATCTGAAATAAAAAGGGAAAGAGTGCGACTGCTGCCGTTGTCAATTGACGTCTGAACAGACATATGACATAATTGCATAATGTGCGCGCGCGGAATTGTGGGGCCGGTCGGCCGCGCTCACAACACAGGTGTGAAGACAGAGACAGCCAGCCATGACATCAACCGGTTGCGTAGCAACTCAATCTCCTGCGTCCATCTTTCTGTAGCTTTGTTTACCACATTACACTGATTATAGGGGGCGAATTTTCGAGCAAAGCTAAATACTTTCAGAGAAATTACTTTCTTGGAGCTCCTTTTCCTTGTCAAATAAAATACGTTAATTACAATATATTTACCCAGAGAGGTAGAGCGCTGCTAGAGAACTAGACTCGCGCTCTGGAGGTTCCGGATTCAAATCCTGGGCTCGGCTAATCGGGAATTTTTAAAGATTTCCTCCATATTGTTTTAATTAATTTTTCTGATCAGAAGTAGGCCTAATGGATAATTTACTATAAATTGATTTAAGAGACCATTACTTGCTTTCAGTCATGTGTATATGTATTTATTTACACTGCAGTTGGGCAGATACCCTTTTGCAGTACTTGATTACACATAATACAGTAATAATAATAATAATAATAATAATAATAATAATAATACTTACTGGCTTTTAAGGAACCCGGAGGTTCACTGCCGCCCTCACATAAGCCCGCTATTGGTCCCTATCCTTAGCAAGATTAATCCAGTCTCTATCATCATATCCCACCTCCCTCAAATCAATTTTAATATTATCTTCCCATCTACGTCTCGGCCTCGCCAAAGGTCTTTTTCCCTCCGACCTCCCAACTAATACTCTATATGCATTTCTAGATTCGCCCATACGTGCTACATGCCCTGCCCATGTCAAACGTCTGGATTTAATGTTCCTAATTATGTCAGGTGAAGAATACAATGCGTGCAGTTCTGTGTTGTGTAACTTTCTCCATTCTCCTGTAACTTCATCCCTCTTAGCCCCAAATATTTTCCTAAGCACCTTATTCTAAAACATGCTTAACCTATGTTCCTCTCTCAAAGTGAGAGTCCAATAATAATAATAATAATAATAATAATAATAATCTAATTTTCCATTACAACCTACGTACAGCTGTTGTCCACACCTGTGGAGTAACGGTTAGCGCGTCTGGCCGCGAAACCAGGTGGCCCGGGTTCGATTCCCGGTCGGGACAAGTTACCTGGTTGAGGTTTTTTCCGGGGTTTTCCCTCAACCCAATATGAGCAAATGCTGGGTAACTTTCGGTGCTGGACCCCGGACTCATTTCACCAGCATTATCATCTTCATCTCATTCAGACGCTAAATAACCTAAGATGCTGATAAAGCGTCGTAAAATAACCTACTAAAATAAAAAAAAATACAGCTGTTGTTTAGTCAACTGTCCGAAGACAGTTCTCAAACTCACAAGTGTACCAACAAGGCACCACTTATGAGGCAACTACGCCAGGAGATAATGGGGTAGGGTAGCCAGTTACTTTCCCCCTCCATTGCTTACTTCGCCGTTTAGCTACGTATTACACTAGTCAGATAATTATGGCATGCACATGTATCTGTATTGTTTTGGCACTGATACTCTTTCACTACTTTCACTTCACCCTCATTTCTACTGTACTATGACACATTTCGCTGGCACACATTTCACCGACACTATAGAACACATTTCACCGATACTATAGAACACATTTCACCGATACTGTAGAACAAATTTCACCTACACTATAGAATACGTTTCACCGACACTATAGAACACATTTCACTGACACTATAGAACAAATTTCACCAACCCTATAGAACACATTTCACCGTCACTAAAGAACACATTTCACCGACACTATAGAACACATTTCACCGTCACTAAAGAACACATTTCACCGACACTATAGAACACATTTCACCGATACTATAGAACACATTTCACCAACACTATAGAACACATTTCACCGATACTATAGAACACATTTCACCGATACTGTAGAACAAATTTCACCTACACTATAGAATACGTTTCACCGACACTATAGAACACATTTCACTGACACTATAGAACAAATTTCACCAACCCTATAGAACACATTTCACCAACACTAAAGAACACATTTCACCAACACTATAGAATACATTTCACCAACACTATAGAACACATTTCACCGACACTATAGAATACACTTCACCAACACTATAGATCACATTTCACCGACACTACGGAATACACTTCACCAACACTATAGAACACATTTCACGGATACTGTAGAACACATTTCACCGATACTGTAGAACAAATTTCACCTACACTATAGAATACGTTTCACCGACACTATAGAACACATTTCACAGACACTATAGAACAAATTTCACCAACCCTATAGAACACATTTCACCAACACTGAAGAACACATTTCACCAACACTATAGAATACATTTCACCAACACTAGAACACATTTCACCGTCACTAAAGAACACATTTCACCGACACTACGGAATACACTTCACCAACACTATAGAACACATTTCACCGACACTATAGAATACACTTCACCAATTTTATAGAACACATTTCACCGACACTATAGAACAAATTTCACCAACATTATACAACACATTTCACCGACACTAGAACAAATTTCACAAACACATTTCACCGACACTATAGAATACAGTTCATCAACGCTATAGAACACATTTCACCGACATTATAAAATACACTTCACCAACACTATAGAACACATTTCACCGACACTTATAATATTGAAATTATTACTAAATGATTCTATTAGAAGCTGCCTTAACGTTATACAAAATGTTTGGAGTTTATAAAACTACGACGTAAAGCTTGCGTGTCACAGTATGCATAACTCGCCCCCTAAAAATCGATTCTCGTTACCTTGACCGACCTCATTTTAATAAATAGATCAAATAGCTACACAAACCTCATTCATCTTCACGTTACTTTGAGAAGCTCGGGTTCCTCTGCAATATAATGCTTCCTTCGTAATGTCGCTGGCTGTTTTGCAGTATTGGATTGTGTTGTGACATATAATGTCCGTTGGTGGCAGCGATATCGCGCGTTGTATAACAAATTTCATCCTAATGTCTCCGTATCTTGGAATTGGACAACTTGGCCCCATTGTTGGTGTAATTGCAACGAACGCCATGTTGCACTCCGTATAATTAACAAACAGTTTTGGTTCATTAGCTCCGAGCAATTTGATTGGTCAATCTGTAACATGCACACGCAACAATGCATGATTCTCCGCTCACCGACTCTGCTGTCTGACGTTTGCACAATGTTTGAAAGTTCTGAAGGCGGCTGGCAGATCGAAAGTCGTGTAAAAATGTGAACGACTTTCGGGAAGATGTGAATGTTGAGACATTGCAGTCTGTTTCTGCGAATGTAGGCTTCTTGGAAAAATATGTTTCAAGTCATTGGATAGCTCAGAGAAGATTATATAATAGCAGTTCGCATTGAAATCCAGGTGGAAGATGTTTGTTCTGTATTTTTAATTATGTGTATCGTTCTTCTTTAACTGTGGAGAGATATTTTATTGGGTCTTGCGACACCACAGTCCGTTACTTCGGTAAAAAAAAATTCGTAACCAAATGAGACATCCAAATATGTAACAGATATATCCTAATTTGTTAAGTAGAAGGTTAGAAAACATTTACTACAGTGTTGCCGGAAGTTACAATTATTATTATTATTATTATTATTATTATTAATATTATAGGAATATTTCTGTGTTTTAGCCTACAATACAGGTTTCCTCAACGAAAATAGTCTTCTTTGTCCTACATATCACTATACAAAGTTTATCTTGCATGTCCATTATTATTATTATTATTATTATTATTATTAATATTATAGGAATATTTCTGTGATGTAGCCTATAATAGAGGTTTCCTCAACGAAAATAGTCTTCTTTGTCCTACATATCACTATACAAACAAAGTTTATCTTGCATGTCCATTATTATTATTATTATTAATAATATTGTGTCAGTAGTGCTGTTAACGGACGACTGTTGGGCCATCAATTCCCTACACCGTCATGACTAGGGCTAGAATTTTGATGAAATTGCATCATTTTTCTAGCAAGCCAGAATCATAGCTGCTTTAGTATTTATGTGTTATGTGATAAACTGAGTGTTTTGAAACATATTTGTTAGGGCATTTTTTGCATTTTTTACCTCTTGTAACTCATAATAGCATTTTTTGTTTTATTCGGTCATTTTTGGGGTATTTTCATTCCATTTCGGCCATAAATCCCCATTATTAATGTAAAAAAGTATTTATTTCCTTTGATATTTTCTCTACATATTTTGTTAATTAATACCCATTATTTTGTATATTATTTTAATTGTTTTTCTACACTAATATTGTCACTTTAACGTAGTACACCCCATGTAATGGTCCAGTCCAACCACCCCTTCCATATAGACTCCTCTATACCTGCTAGTTCCGGATAAGAGTGGCCTTGTGGTGGACTACATGGAACTATGAAAGTGTACCACTTAGAAAAAAATTATGTAAAATTAAATGAACTTAAATGTTGGTACTAGAATTTAATTTAATTAGGTACTAGTCTAAATATGAAGTAGTACAAAACCTCTTTTCCTAGTAAGCCAATTATGTAAGAACAATTTTTATGGCATTTTTTTTAATGTCATAAATACTCGTACATTGTTTTTAGGACATTTTTTCATGATTTATAGATCATGAAAATCCTAGCCCTAATAATGTTTAATAAATTTGTGGGTCACTAGAAACTAAAATAAGATTATAGCTACAATTAAATCACATATATACACATACACTTATTATATAAACTATGTAATTATTAATTTCAATGAAATGAATTAAATCCGAAAACTTTGAGACCATGTCGTAGCTCATTCAGCTGAGAGCTTCCCACTAAATTAGCCCATATTAAATTTCCCGTAGAACAGATTCACTGCAGGTTACAATTTCTTCCTGTCTTTACATTTTCCTGCCACTCATAGCACCGTCTCTCTTTCCTTCACACAATACTGTATTTCTCTCTTATCTCCTCGTCATTTCGTATGCAGTTAAAAGAAACGTTATATAAATCATTGCCTTCCTAATTCAGAACTGCCCTGAAGAGGCGTAGAAACGCACGAGAACCTTGAGCGTGGATGACCTGTTTCGGATATCGAACGACGGACATCTGAATGCGGAGGCAGCACGCCAGCTCGCGGCCGCGTTATACAACACTTGGTTCGTGACGTCGGCGTGAGACGGGTAGCCTGTCTCAGGGGCGTGTTCGTGACATTGGGCCGGCAGGCTGCCTTGTTATATAACAACGGCGTTGTTTCGGGCGCGGGGTTGTGCGGCATTAACTATTTTCGGAAGCCGCTCGCTTATTGACGACGTGGAAACCCTGTGTTTCCAGGAAACGCGTGAAAGAAAACATATTGAAACATTGCAGATAAAAGCACTGCTCTCAAACAATGTCGTGCATTCGTGCGTTTTATCTTATACCACTGCAGAACTTTACAACGAAAATAATGGCGGACGTTATTATTTTTTGCAGTATGGATGTTTGTCGAATATCCTTTCGAGAAGATTAACTCCATATGTAGATGACATTATTGGGAATCATCAATCTGGTTTTAGGCGTAATAGATCGACTATTGATCAGATATTTTGTATTCGACATTGGAGAAAAAATGGGTATAGTACATCAGTTATTCATAGATTTCAAAAACGCGTATGACTCGGTTACGAGAGAAGTTTTATATAATATTCTTATTGAATTTGGTATTCCCAAGAAACTAGTTCGATTAATTAAAATGTGTCTTAGTGAAACTTACAGCAGAGTCCGTATAGGCCATTTTCTATCTGATGCTTTTCCAATTGACTGCGGGCTAAAGCAAGGAGATGCACTGTCACCTTTACTTTTTAACTTCGCTCTAGAATATGCCAATAAGGAAAGTTCAGGATAACACAGAGGGTTTGGAATTGAACGGGTTACATCAGCTTCTTGTCTATGCGGATGACGTGAATATGTTAGGAGAAAATTCACAAACGATTAGGGAAAACGCGGAAATTCTACTTGAAGCAAGTAAAGAGATAGGATTGGAAGTAAATCCCGAAAAGACTGAGTATATGATTATGTCGCGTGATCAGAATATTGTACAAAATGGACCTATAAAAGTTGGAGATTTATCCTTCGAAGAAGTGGAAAAATTCAAATATCTTGGAGCAACAGTAACAAATATAAATGACGCTCGAGAGGAAATTAAACGCAGAATAAATATGGGAAATGCCTGTTATTATTCGGTTGAGAAGCTTTTATCATCTAGTCTGCTGTCAAAAAGTCTGAAAGTCAGAATTTATAAAACAGTTATATTACCGGTTGTTCTGTATGCCTGTGAAACTTGGACTCTCACTTTGAGAGAGGAACAGAGATTAAGGGTTTTTGAGAATAAGGTTCTTAGGAAAATATTTGGTGCTAAGAGGGATGAAGTTACAGGAGAATGGAGAAAGTTACACAACACAGAGCTGCAAGCATTGCATCCTTCACCTGACATAATTAGGAACATTAAATCCAGACGTTTGAGATGGGTAGGTTATGTAGCACATATGGGCGAATCCAGAAATGCATATAGAGTGTTAGTTGGGAGACCAGAGGGGAAAAGACCTTTAGGGAGGCCGAGACGTAGATGGGAGGATAATATTAAAATGGATTTGAGGGAGGTAGAATATGATGGTAGAGACTGGATTAATCTTGCTCAGGATAGGGACCAATGGCGGGCTTATGTGAGGGCGGCAATGAGCCTCCAGGTTCCTTAAAAGCCAGTAAGTAAGTATGGATGTTTAATTCTAGTTAAAAAAATTCTTGTGGAAAAAACAAAAGACCAGAAATGAAGTGAAGAGAAACATATGAGAGGTACGCGAAAACGTGTTTTTGCAAAGGAGTTTGGCTGAGAAAAACTGAATATGTGAGCTCCAAGTCTATTGTCCACTTGTCTCACTTCGAGTTTCGCCGTTCAACTGAAGGAACTCTAAAGAATTTTGAAGGGGAAAGTCGAAAATGAGCGTAACTTAATAGCTACCCCATGAAGGGATGGAGAAGCATGACAGAACAGGAAACAGGAACGCTGAAAAATGTTAAAAGCCTGCACATTGAGTGGGACTGCTGCAGTCCTCGCAAGAGAAGGGATCCGAGCCCTTGCATTGTGCAGTATGCAGTATGGGAAAACCAAGGCTCCTATTTCGAAGGAGTTCATTTAAAAAAATGCCGAAGCTTATATGGGTAATGAGATGTAAATCCATCACACATTTCTTTTAGAACTCATCTCGGCATTTGTCTTAGCACCTTAGAGATATGAAGTTGATTTTTAGAGGAAAGGCATCGGGATGGACCGCGTGGGAAATCATTTCGTTTCTATGGCAGCACGAATGACATCGCTTGCAAGGATACTTTTTCGCGTACCTTTTAAATGTCTCTCGTTCTACTTCCCCATCTATACTAATAATAAATCTGTAGCCAAAATTTTTCTGGTAATTTTCGATTTTCCAAAAATAATTGGTCCTAACATATATAATTAACCACCCTGAAACCGAAAATCGATTTTTTGAAATTTTTGTTTGTATGTCTGTCTGTATGTTTGTTACCTTTTCACGCGATAATGACTGAACGGATTTCGATGAAAATTGGAATATAGATTAAGTTCGTTGTAACTTAGATTTTAGACTATATGACATTCAAAATACATTATTTAAAAGGGGGGTTATAAGGGGCCTGAATTAAATAAATCGAAATATCTCGCTTATTATTGATTTTTGTGAAGAATGCTACATAACAAAAGTTTCTTTAAAAGTAATTTGCGATACGTTTTATTCCTTGAAAAATTTTGATAGGACTGATATTTAATGAGATAAATGAGTTTTAAAATTAAAATAACTGCCATACAAGGCCGTGTAATGAATTAAAAAACAAATGACTTCGTCTACAAGGCGCCTTGGACACCAACAATCGAAAGCTATGAAAGATAGCCTACAGACAATGTTTCTGTGTTTGTATGAAGTAATATCGGAAGCTAAATTAACCGATTTGTATAATTAATTATTATTTCACCATTGGAAAGTGTAGTTTCTCTAGATGGACATAATGCTATAATGTTATTACAGTAACTTCTGATATAATATAATATAATATAATATAATATAATATAATATGTAATATTATATAATATAATTTAAGTTATTTGAAGGGTTCACAACCATAGTGGGCCAAGCGCCATTTACTGAATACGTAGAAAACAAGGATTAAAATTAAGTTATTACCATAATTCAATGGAAACCTATAACAAGTAAAATAAAATATACACATTAAATCTAAATGATGTCAATCTTCATTAAACTATGGTTGCATGTAATAAAAATTAAGAAACAGTTTAAAGAAATTGTCATTGCACCAAATGAGTGTCTCTGGACCAAAATGATCGCATTTTAATTATTTGGATGCAATTTAAATTAAGTAACATATTAAACGATTTATCCTTCTATCAAACACGAATGTTCCCTGGATCAAATGTCCTATTTTAATTATGTAATTACTTTATATTTATTTCTAACGAGTGCAGCGGAGCGCACGGTTACGGCTAGTATTTTTAATAAGATTTTCTTATTTGCTGGTTACAACCTTGTTCTGGGCGGCTATACAGCATTTGCCTGAAGAGACTTGGACGCGACGACGCCGGGATAACCGGGCCCTTGGATCAAACCCCCGGACCTGTCGAGGACAAGGCTGGTATGTTAAGTAAGAATGTGGAAGCAAGTAGGCGATTCTTACTTGAAATAAGGAGATGCGATATTGTGAAATATGAAATTACATGCAAAACGACCGCAGCGCCCTGTTTGTTTATGATTTCCTTTGCTAACGATGTCTCCAGAACTTAATTTTAGAAGGCTTATCATTAAGCCCAGCTTTCCTTTATTCATATCTCTCTCCATTTTCTGTTCCCCGTCAGTTGCATTGTTCTGGACGTCCGATAGGTGGAGTCGAGATTTCCGACTTGTAATTACGCCTCTTTTTGGAATCCGCTCCCGTCCATTCTTCTCCCACATTCCCATGCATTTAATTGGTGTTAATTAGTACTCAATATCATTTGCAATGCGTTATATGACTGAAACCCTCGCTATTTTCCTACCGCCCAAGAGTACTTAGCGGCAGCATTTCATATTAAAAATGCATTATTTCCACACGTCAGAGTGAGACAAGTAGCCCTATGGGTTGGAGCTCACATATTTCATATTATTCCCATGGTTATTTTCAAAGAGAGAGATTGTACTAGGCCTTTTTTTCAAGTCTTTCATTGCCAGAATCATGTTTCCTTTCTCTTCTATTTAAATATAGGCCTGCTGGTTTTCTGGGAGAGTTATTTCATAATGATATGAATATTACTTTAAACCAGGGATGTCAAAACGCCTGCACTGCGTGTTCTCGACAACCCGCACAACATTTCCATAATAGCGATGTTTGTACTTTATCTTGCTGATACGTAAACCTTGTTGGATTTGTATTGCTTGTAGTATGAGCTCGTAATTCAGGTGTTTTGACATTCTTGCTTTAAAAGGACAGTGCGAGAATGTTGACTACTCAAGGAAGCCTGTAGTAATGTGACATAAATGGCTGAATCTGCGAATATAAACTTAAAAAAATAATAACTTATTTACCTATATGGATATTATGAAGTCAATTTTGTATGTAAAATTTGTTATAGTAGCCTATAATACTTTGTAAGTTTGATGAATGCAATATAATAATAATAATAATAATAATAATAATATTAATAATAATACATTATTGCCAGAACAAAGATAAATATTGTTTTCTTATATAAAAACACTCTAGCATCCCCAGAAAGAGTAAATACTTACTCGTGTTTCAGGGGCATTCCACATAATGTTAAGACATTTTATTAAATAACAGAGTAAGAAAAAAAAAAAAAAGGAAAAAGAAAAAAACACAGAAATCACAATACTTGAACTTTAAATTTTTCTCTCTAAACAGAAGTTGTTATTTCGGTAAACGTATTATGTGTCTTTCACGTGTTACATTTTATTACCTTGTTAACATGTTTCGGCCTGTTGTTGGCCATCATCAGAACTGGTTGTTGCTGGTTTTGGCGCCTTTTGTTTTGTTTCCTGTGGGGGTGTGTTTGTGTAGTGTAATATGGAGTCACCCAACACAACACAAACAAGCTGCATTCCGAACAATGGTACACAGACTACTCAACATACCAATGAACCAACAGGATTACAACGAAGAACTAAACACAATCAAATACATAGCACAAGAAAACGGATACAACCCTAACATAATAGACAACATAATACGAAAGACAAAACATAATCACAAAAAAACATAAGAATACAACACAAACACAAGAACACAAAAAATACATCACACTAACATACGGAAACAAAAACACACAAGATTGCAACCTCATTCAAGAAATTAAATTACAACATCGCATACAGAACAAATACTACTCTACAAAAACATCTCAACACACAAACAACACAAACAAACACAACCACACAGGCATATACAAACTCAAATGTAACACCTGCAACAACTTCTACATAGGACAAACAGGCAGATCATTTCAAACACGTTGCAAAGAACACATCACAGGCATAACAAAATTACAAAACACTTCCACATATGCAGAACACATTACAAATGCTAACCACACCTACAGAGACATCAACACAGACATGGAAATCCTACACATCCAACCAAAAGCCAGAAACTAAACACACTAGAACAATACGAAATATCCAGACCACAAAAATACATCCAAATGAAATTCTCAACACACAACTCAATTTCAGAACAAATACACTCTTTGACTCCACATTACGCCACACAAACACACCCCCACAGGAAACAAAACAAAAGACTCCAAGACCAGCATCAACCAGTTCTGAAGATGACCAATAGCAGACCAAAACATGTTAACAAGGTACAGTAATAAAATTTAACACGTGGAAAACACATAATACGTTTTCCTAAGTGATGTAGTGTTAAAAGTTGTGTAATCAAGATGTATGTAGAAATGTTTAATTTATTTTTTGAAATAAGTAGGATTAGGAAATTGTATGTTTGGAAATTTAACTGTTAGCTTGTTATAGAGCCTTGGACCGAAGTTGCTACTGTGATTTTAGTTTTATATTTATGTGAATATAAATTAAATATATTTCGGTTTTTATGTATGAAATTCAATAATACACTGTTATAAATTTGATGGAAGTCAAATACTTTAAATTCTGAATACAGCAGTTCTGAAGGATAATCGATAACAGAATCGACAAACAGAAAAACGAGATAAAATCGAAATTTTTTTTTTTTTTTTTTTTTTTTTTTTGGCGGTCGTATTTTGTCGTGAAATATCTGTACTCGACCTACAGAGAGAGAAAAATCATAACATTTCCACAGGGAAGGATTTCCTGTAAACTCTGACGTCATTCGTACCATGGAAACACGTGTAAGATGAACTTCGTGGTTTTCCACGTTGTCTGTCTCGTTCCATTCTTTATGTATAGTACGCCTTCATGTTTTCCAGACTCAGTCTCAGTTATCTAAATAAATTATTGAATTGCTTCATTAAAATAGGTTATCCTTTGATTAGCATGGAAATCGAGACGAATGCCCTTTTCAGTTTCCTTTAGATCACTCAAAAGCACTAGGGTAACAATGATTGTCACTATAATGTCAAAAGTAGAGAAAATGTACCCGGTGCGAGGTGCGCTCACCACGGTGAGAAACCCCTCTTCGGCATTTCCGTTGTTTCGTCGCTCACCCATGCACAGCTCTTGCGGTTGAGACAAACACCGTATTACGGGGCAGTGTGGTCAAGGGTGGGGGAAAGTGGTGATGGTACGTGGTGATATGGCAGCAATGAAAAGCTAATCTGGGATGTCAGGATTGCTTGAGAACTGAACTTGTATGCTATGCTAACTCAGACAAGTGCTTGGAACGAAGTTTGTCAGTGTTACACTTGGGAAGAAGTCTTATGTGTGTTGTAGTTGCGTATTGGGATGATGTCTTATTGGTGATTGTGTTCTTCCCCTATTTTATTCTTAACGTTTAATATATTCTTCTCATTTTTATTTCTTTCTTTCGATCTCCTCTTTTTTTTTACTTCCGAAATTTGAAACATTGAAAAGTACCATGACGACCTCAGACGTAGACCATTTTGAATACCCCAGGGTGCACCACTAGAGATGATCTCCAGTACACCCCAAATTCCAAATCTATAGTTAAACTCTGTTGGGAAGTACGAAGACAAATGATTTTGTTGTCAAGGTTCTGAGCATTAACTTAACTAGCTTTATTTTTTTAGTAGTTATACTCTTATAACTCTTAATTAAAATGACAGTTTTCTCAATTTAATTTCAACACAATATTTCCATTATTCTTTCTTGTTTTCTTTATCTGATGCTTTTCCAATTCACTGTGGGCTAAAGCAAGAAGATGCACTATCACTTTTATTTTTATATTACCATCCACACCTGTGGAGTAACGGTCAGCGCGTCTGGCCGCGAAACCAGGTGGCCCGGGTTCGAATCCTGGTCAGGGCAAGTTACCTGGTTGAGGTTTTTTCTGGGGTTTTCCCTCAACCCAATATGAGCAAATGCTGGGCAACTTTCGGTGCTGGACCCCGGACTTATTTCACCGGCATTATCACCTTCATCTCATTCAGACGCTAAATAACCTGAGATGTTGATACAGCGTCGTAAAATAAAAAAAGTAAATAACCTTATATTACCGGTTGTTCTGTATGGTTGTGAAACTTGGACTCTCACTTTGAGAGAAGAACAGAGATTAAGGGTGTTTGAAAATAAGGTTCTTAGGGAAATACATGAATTGTATTCTTCACCTGACATAATTAGGAACATTAAATCCAGACGTTTGAGATGGGCAGGGCATGTAGCACGTATGGGTGATTCCAGAAATGCATATAGAGTGTTAGTTCGGAGGAGAAAAAAACCTTTAGGGGGGCCGAGACGTAGATGGAAGGATAATATTAAAATGGATTTGAGGGAGGTGGGATATTCTTATAGAGACTGGATTAATCTTGCACAGGATGGCGGCAATGAATCTACGGGTTCCTTAAAAGCCTTTTGAAAGTATAATAATAATAATAATAATAATAATAATAATAATATTATTATTATTATTATTATTATTTTGTTTGTTAGTGGTAGAAAACTAACTCATCTAAGTTTGTTCAATTAAGTTCTTTATAAAATAAATAAATAAATAAATAGTCCTAAATGTTTGAATTTTCCGTAAATAATGAAGTGTGTGTATTACGTATAAAATGCTGTGTCTCAAAGTGTAAATGACGAGGGTTGTTACCCTAAGCCACTCTCTGTTCTGTCTGATAAGATATATGTACTGCAAGTACTTCTTAAGTTAATGACTGCGAGCTGTGATGAAAATGTGTCAAATAGAAACGAGATTGGGGAACGGCCAGAGATTTCGACAAGCATGTGGCAACAAGGCCTGTATAAAAAGATGTGTTTTACTAACGTAATGATCATAATGCGAGAGAGTATTGCCTCACATGCTCGTGCCAACAAGAGCGGAAAGCGTGCTGCCAGCGTTGCCAGGTCGCAGGTATGCTGCTGTCATGCCAGATCCTTAACTCTTTCAGCCAGTGTGATTTTTTTTTTCATATAATTATTTAGTGATACGTAAACTACGGGTAGTATGTGCGAATGAGACATGATCGTTGTAAATTGTGGATCAGGGAAGGCATTTGGAAGAAGTAGCGCGTGTGTATTTTACTACCTAGTGTAGTATTTGTTTACATGTGCAACACAGCTCTGTGAAAACTTCATAATAGACTGTCACGGGAATCTTATTTACGACATCAGAATGTGAAGTCAGTACGTAAACCCATAGTCATAGCATTTGCTGATGCCACACCTCATGGAACTTCTATGTATAAATTTTTCTTTCATCCAAAATCTTGGAGGCAAGGCTACCGAAAATTAACACATTGTGAATCCATTTATTGAATGGGTTAACCCTTAAATTGGCAAAGTATCCTATAGCATACAACAGGTTAATAGGCTATATGCTATAATCTATATATATATATATATATATATATATATATATATATAATTTGAACTGGTAATGGAAATTACGGGAAAACGGCTGAACGGATTTTAATAAATGACCCCTCATTTTGAAGCTTGGAAATCAACGTTTTTCAGAAAAATAGTAGTTTTCAGTGAAATGTCAATTATTCAACATAATTTTACTATTTTCCAATATCCATCTGTCGTCACTTTTGAGAACTAGCTAATTGCATTTCAGAATAAAACAAAACACACACTACAGTAAACAATATTACACGAAGGCCATGATCTGCAAGAATGCTGACATATTTAGAGCTCAAATTCAATTGCTTATTAAAAACTTAACTTACTAAAAATAATTTACAGGTTCGATTCTGTGGTGTGTAATTTTCTGGGTATAGCTGTTTATTGTATATTAAAAACTACAAAACTTGAGGTGGTTTGATGACATTATTACCATTAGAAATGAAATATTATTGTAGTTAATGCCATGATGTGACTATTTTTCATTAATTATACATATTAATGCTATATTGATGATATGAAAGTGAAACGTTTTGGGGTTATATAAGTAGATGTTGAGAATAACTGAAATTAGATTTTTATTTCTATATTTTACTGAGTGGCGGCTATGTAGTATATATAGTATATGTTACTGGAAGCTATAAAACTTACCTAAGATAATATTAAAAATCAAATATTTTTATAATTATTAATCAAGAGGGGTTGGGTCTTTTTCATATATTTAATGGCGGTGTGGTGTAGATATTTATATGCGTGGTTCTCTTCAGTATTGGCTCGAGAGAGAGTATCTTTCATTGTTATGGAAGCAAATAACTTTCCGAATGTCTGGTATTCTTCATTGAAAATAAATCTGAAAAATGTTTATTTGAACGTCTAATGAACTTAGTTTGCAGCATTTGCTGCACAAGCCACTAATTTTAATAGAACAGTAGAAAAAAATTGGTAGGAAAATTAAAATTTCACAGTATTAGGCCTATAATATTGCACAAAATATATATTGTGATAGTTGTTTTCTTTACAGTCCGACACGGTTTAATAAATTAGTGTAAGAAATGAAGTTTTGCCAATTTAATGGTTAATTATTAGATAATTATTAAATTACCAGATCAATGTCCCTAAAACCTAATTTCTTTAAGTTTGATAATAGGGGCACACGGTAACTTGGCAATTAAGGCTTTCCGCCACAACGCGAAAGTACGCGGGTTCGACTCCCGTTTCGATCATGGATTTTTCCTGTTCATCTAATCTTTCCGGTCGTACTATCAAATACTTTACTATAATAATACCGGACAGCTAGCAGTTCTGCGCGCGAACGACGCTGGTGCTGCTACCTAGGCGGCCGGTGTGGTGATACTCGCGAAACAAGCTGTAATCAACTGCAATGTACCCATATATTGTTGCTGGGCTAGATAATAGTTTTATTAATTAGTGTTGTGTTAAAATGTCAGGATGTATATGTACTGTTTATAATTGCTACAATTACAGCATTACAAATTGCTCCAAATCATACTTTCGATTTCCGAGGGATCATAAAACGTGAGTCAACAACATTCTTTAGTAGACCTAATTCCTTCGTCTTTGTGTTGATAGAAAAATACAAATTAGCTTTTTTATTTGGACCTAATAAATGAATAGAAGTTAAAATGTATTAGAAATTTTAAGGTTTTATCAAATTAACTTTTATTGCAAGCACCGGGGTTCGATCCCAGGTGGTGACAGGATTTTTTCTCGTTGCCAAACTTTCAGAACGGCCCCGAGGTTCACTCAGCCTCCTACAAAATTGAGTACCGGGTCTTTCCCGGGGGTAAAAGGCGGTCAGAGCGTGGTGCCGACCACACCACCTCATTCTAGTGCCGAGGTCATGGAAAGCATGGGGCTCTACCTCCATGCCCCCCAAGTGCCTTCATGGCATGTTACGGGGATACCTTTACCAGATTACTATCAATTTTATCTTTGCAGTTGTCAGCAATGCGTATATAAAGCATTATTGTAAATTCATTCCTAATATCAGAATTGATTTTGTCTCACTAAACCAAAGAAAAAATATGTAACAATTAATTAAGAAAAATAATATGAAGTATGCAATGATTCTCATAATTTGCAGCTTTGATATAAGATAATAATTTTAC